>NW_019724591.1:59900-95720 GCF_002891405.2 Cryptotermes secundus | reverse complement strand
ACTGAATTCTTATACTGAATTCTTATACACTGCCGGTCACGGTAGCCGAGCGGTCTAATGTACTGTCTTCGCTTGCTCGGAAGCCGGGATCTTGGGTTCGGATCTGTTTCCTGTGAGGTACGAACTGAATTCTTATACACTGCCGGTCACGGTAGCCGAGCGGTCTAATGTACTGTCTTCGCTTGCTCGGAAGCCGGGATCTTGGGTTCGGATCTGTTTCCTGTGAGGTACGAACTGAATTCTTATATATTATTCTTATACACTGCCGGTCACGGTAGCTGAGCGGTCTAAGGCATGTACTGTCTTCGCTCGCTCGGAAACTGGGATCAGGATATGGATGTTTAGTGTTTGTGTTTGTGTTGTCCTGTGTTTAGGTAAAGGCCTTGCGAAAAGATGATCACCCGTTCAAGGAGTCCTACCGTCTGTAAAATGATCATGAAACTGAGAAGTCAGCCCTACGCTCCAAAGAGGGAGAAAGAAGCGAAATAATCTCTCTTCATGCTTTTACTTTTAAATGTTATATTTCTAATATAATATGTCCCACCATGATTAAAAGTAATTCAAGACTTTTTTTATCCATCCAATTTTCTGGGCCCCTAGAAAAGGCTTCACCGGTCCCTGGGTGGTCCAAGACTACAACTTCGGGAAACGCTGTCATAAAATATAAAGCTATCCCTGTAACTGGCCGTGGGGGCCCACAGAATTGTGAGACGTTGAGGCTCCAACATTTACTAGACAATCGGTTCACAGATGGCGGGCACCGGCCGCCCTTTACCACCCAGAAAAATTCTTGGTACTCATTTCTGTTAGAGGCTGAGTCGACTCCTAGGCCATAGTGGGGCTGGAAGGATTAGATCAATTGAAAAATCCACTGAACTCATCGAGAATCTAACCAGCGACCTTCCGGCTTGTAGAATAGTAACCCAACCAACTACGCTACCACGTGCCCCAACAAGAATCAAAACTGAAGAATTTCTCATACTGGACGTCCCTGGTATCTTCTAACGTTGGATTATTGACAGAGAAGCTATGAGATTCAGTCTTGAGCGTCTTGAGACATATACGTATTTTAAACTGCAAGATATTTCACTTCGTAGTTTCCTCTTATGACACTGATATGTTACTCGCGGGTCTTCTTCTGATACTGTCATAACGTTTATGACGTCATTTTTGATCCTGAGGCAGCTCTGAAGGAACGCATTCCTGCCAATTCCATTTTTTCCTAGTTATACAAAGCACCCGTGCAGTTCTAGAGGACGCTTACTTTTAACTTCTTCATTTCACGATTTCATATTATTTTCACCTGCTTCCCATACGGTCAATACTGCTGCCTAAACACCTGGGGGCATGTGAATAGCGGAGAGGCCATGTTGGTGCTGCTAGTGATGAAAGACAGCTGAACAGTGACGGTCAAATAAGTCATTATAACAACAGATATGTTCTGTGCGCATTCAGCAATAAGGCCAACCACCCTCCCCGCCCAAAAATATGAACATTCTGCATACGCGTCATGATTTCTTTTTGTAAATGGCATTTTGTTGTTTGTTCACGTATTTTAGCCGCGGTAGCGTAGTTGGTTGAGGCGCTATGCTACAAGCCGGAAGGTGGCGGGTTACATTCCCGATGAGGTCACTGGATTTTTTCAATTTACCTAATCCTTCCAGCCGCACTATGACCCTGGGGTCGACTCAGCCTCAAACAGAAATGAGTACCAGGAACCTTCCTGGGGATAAAAGGTGGCTNGGGGGGGGGTAAAGGGCGGATGGCGCGTAAGGCTGACAACCTTATCGTCATCTATGAGCCGAATGTCTAGAGAAAATGTGGGAGCCTCGACGTTTCACAACCCTATGGGCCTTCACGGCCTGTTACAAGGATAGCTTTACCTTTTACATTTTCGAAAGGTTGGAAACAACGCCTTATTGCATCAGGTTTTGTCCTATACACGCTGTTAATTTATAGCATCTGTAATTGGCTGAAATTAACATATGCGCCTGTCTGGAAACCGGTGAGTTGGCTTCGGCCCGCTATCGATTTGCGAGACAATTGTTTGTGTCAAACACTGATCACAGTGCAGTACAGTGCAGAGCTAAACGGGAAGTCCCCTACTACAGCTGCACGCTGTAATGTTGTAATGCCTCCATGAAAATGCATTAATTTCGCAAGCTTCATGTCACAATTTCATATGGTGTGACGCAGAATGAATTAAATTAATTGGAATTTGTGGACCGTCATTGTAATTACCATCGACGTCTATAAGCACATTTAACTTTGTAAGATTAGCCGTTCTATTGAGTTGTGCACATGAACCACTGACCAAGAGTGAGCTGCAATAACATTCGTGTCACAGCGTTACGAGAGCTAATGTTCTCTCTCCCTCTGCCTCTCTCTAGACCAACACGCATATTTTCATCCTGTATGCATACCGACAAACAACTGATGTGTACCGGAAAACTTGTAGCATGTGAAAAGTCACACATCTGCCGGTTCAATGCATATTTCGACCTTGAGGCTAAATATCTCGTTTGAGAGAACAGACAAATATATTCGTATTTTAGAAAAATATCCTGCAACATACACAAACACACATAAATTCTTATAGAAGCCGGATAGCTCAGTCGATATAGTGATGGATGACGGGATGGACAACCAAATAAACGGAGTTCGATTCCCAGCAGGGTCCACAGTGTCTAGAACAGCTCTGGGTCTCTCACAGCCTTCTGTCCAATGGGTACCGGGGACTGTTCCTCTGAGGGTAAAGTGGCCAGGGTACAAAGTTTACTACTAAACTCCATCTAGTGCTAATAAAACAAACTCCGTAATTTTAGTCCGCAGTCGAACCATACTGACCGAGCGACCGCCGTTTGTCGGCGAAGTTAGTGCCACAGAGTTCCTGGCTACAGATACAGAGGTCTGGAGTCGGTTCCCGGCGCTACAAGATTTTCTGAGAAACAGTGGGTCTGGAACGGGGTCCACTCAGCCTCGTGAGGATAATTGAGGAGCTGTTTGAAGGAAACAGCGGTTCCGGTTTAGAAATCCGAGATTAATGGTCCTGGGGATCGGTTGCACTGACCACGCGACACCCTCTATCCGCAAAAGTTGGCCGTTTAGTGCTAGAAAGTAAGAGAAGTGCATATAAATATTAGTGTTTTCTAAAGACGGTATGTAAACCGGAAAAAAAATGTATGCATACCGGAAAACTTGTTAAAAGTCAAATGATGCATACCGTGAGTTGAAAATAGAATACAGTATATTTTTCCTGAAAAAGACGCGTCTTGCCGATCACAGTGGCCGCGCGGTCTAAAGCAAGAACTGTCTTCACTCGCTTGAACGCTGGGATGGTGGGTTCGAATCCCATTCAAAGCATGTATATCTATTTGCGTTTAGTCTGTGTTTGTGTTGTTCTGTGTGTAGGTAGCGGCCTTACGGCTGGCTGTTCCCCCGTCCAAGGTATCCTGTAGACTGTGTATAGGATTAAGAAACTTAAAAACCGGTCAAGGTCCAAGAAAGGGCTGTAGAGCCATTTAGGAATGAATGATTTACGGTGATGCGAAAAGGTTGAATAAGCAAAGATCTTAGAGAGGAAGAACTGCAGTTCTGAGTTTTTACAGAGATCATGAAGACTGGGTCTCAAACTTCATTTCTACTTTGTCATACTAAACGCCAAGTCACAGGAGAAAATGGCGCGGCGCTGGATAGGAGGGGAAGATTGACCCATGTTCAGCCAAGTGAGAAGGGCTTGGCGTTAATTTAGAGGGAGATACGGAGCTGCGGGGGGGGGGCTGTAATCGAGCCAGGGCGGTCCAGGACGGCGCCTGCTTCCCTTATTCTGAAAAAATAAAGTACGCTTATGCGATCTCCATGTTGTCTGTGTATCTGTAAATAACACCCCATTAACTTCTGAATGGCTGAACCAATTTTTATCAAACTTCGTATGTATATTATGGCACCTGAGTCCATCTTAACGGCGTACTCCATAAATCTCTCCCATCAGTCTTTGCGTCTGTGTATGTATCTCTCCTCTAGTTTCTAGGCAAAAGTTTGATGAATTATATACCTCCTTTCACTGCTAAGCAACGGGTCACTAAACACGTTCCCGCTGCAACGAATAACGTAACAGAAGAATTCTTGTTTAGGTGTGTCCGACTGTGTATCCCACCTACCATTGCTAGGTAAACTCAGTAAAGATACCGTGTTTACGCATGTATAGGCCGCGTGCGTGTATAGGCCGCAGCACAATTTTCAGACATAAATTATAGATAAAATAATTTTCTTGGAATATTATTTCAGGAGTAGAAATTATTCCGAAATTTGGCAACGTTAATTTCTTTTAAATGAAATGTGATTTCGAATATTTCGAATATAAGCCGCACCCCAGTTTTCCTCTTGAATTTTTGGAAAAAATGTGCGGCCTATACATGCGTAAATACGGTATTCTCGCGGTAACGAAGAATCGTTTGAGGCGTTTTCTGTGCGGTCTGTGTCGTATCAATGGAAAATAGGCGATTAATTATTCCCAGAACGTCTTGTTTTTTAGCGTCGAGGCGTCGCCGTGATATTTCCTTTAAGTACAGCTATGTGAAACAAATTTCTTAGGAAGAGTTACATTTTCTGGGACATAACTCAGTGTAGTCCGTAGAAAGTCAACCGATTTTTCGGAGGAAAATATCGCCTCCATCTTCACGATCGAACGTTAAGCCAAGCAAGACAACAGCGTTAGAGCAGAGTCAACGGACTACACGGCGTTATATCCCTGAAGAAAGAACTCTCCGTGTCCATTTCTGTGAAAACCTCAAATCGTACAAAATTCTTAGAGCCAGTTTAATTCCAGATCTTTGATGTGACACCATCAGCCGCTTTACGTCTGTGCGTTTCATGAGCTGTCAGGGCCACGCCACAGCTCAAGCGGCTAGTCGCTGGCTTCTCACCGCGGCGGCCCGGGTTCGATCCCGGGTCTGGTCAAGTGAGGTTTATGGTGGACAAAGTGGCGCTGGGGCGGGTTCTCTCCGAGTACTTCGGTTTCCCCTGCCAATCTTCAGTCCACCAAATTCTCCATCATCATAATCACCCGGGGCAGGCTACAAGAAGTGTCCGTCCGTGCCGAGTGGAACCAGTTGGATTCCCCCCCCCCCACTAAGCGAATTAAAAAATATATAAATTTATCAGCTGTCTGACTTTTGATTCCGCGTTTAAAAGTGAAGTCTATCGATAGGTAAGGAGAATTCATACATATCATGATTTGTATCCATTTCTTTAAACGTGGAACTGAGTGCACTTTCAGGACTACAGCCTTCGGAGAGATTTCACAGATATTCAGAACAGCTGCATGTAGTGTTCTTTCGAAACTTCGCGCGTGCGCAGCAGCGCAACGGCTGTCGTACTCCCGCGCACGAGTCTCAGCCTCTCTCAGTGAGTTTTGTTATCTTAGTATGAACGCTTCAGTGGGTCAGTAGAACGTGATTTTAATTTTAATGTTTGTTATGTGCCATTTTCGAAAATCGCTGTGTGTTCCCCCGCCCTCGGTGTTGCCCAAGCCAACCCAGTTGCTCCTCAGAAGACATCATGGCTTGCGCATTTATATCCCCGGCTTAGCAGGAACTTTTTTTGCCTGGATTAAGCAGTGACGGACAGCCAACACGGGGTGAACCTCCATCATGAAGCTTTGGCGAGAAATTAACAACTCAACAAGCTAAGAACGTAGCATGATATGAAATGTCACGCTGGGTAGCCAATATTATTGTGATATGTCCGTTCAAATCCAGAATAGTGGAAACAGAAGAGACGGCCGTTGATAAGGAACGACTGAGTAAACATGGTTTCGTGGTAACACGCATGCAACAATAGAACAACTGTTGGAGGCGGTGTTAAAGTACATTTGTTGAAAATATGGGCATAAGTGACAGTAAGTAAACGGAGAGTTGGAAAGAGTTATGCAATGAAGAGCTTGGACTCTGCACCAAATATCACGATAAAGATAATGGGCAGAATATGTAACACACATGAACGGTAAAAGTAAATCTGTCCCTGTGTTTGATTAATTACGCATCACCCCATGAAGATGAACGTTGGAGTGGAGGTTTAGCTCCTCCATTATTGATTACGGCATTAGATGGTGGTGAGTAATCAGCTTCACGCCCTTGCCGCTTTACCCTAGAGGAAAAAGCCTCCAGTAAGAATTGTGTAGGAGGCTGATTAGGCCTTAGAGCTGGTCAGAAGACTGTGGAATAGAGAAAAAGATCTTGATCCTGCCAGGAATCGAAGCCCGGCTGTCCAACCCATAGCCCGTAGCTATACCGACTATAAAATTCATACATTTTTATACATAAATCTGAACGGAAGAAACAACTTGAAAGACCTACGAGTACATACGAGGATAACATTAAGACGGATTTCGGATAACTACAACCTAAAGACTGAGGTTACATTCGGGTGGTTCTGAGTCCGGTATATTTTTAACTCGGTAATAAATCTTTGGATCCATAAAAGCATGAATTGTATTTGCCATTGAGTGACTATAGGCTTCGCACGCAAGAATTATACATATAAGGGACAATAAGGGAGCAGGCAGTGCCTAGATCAGTGCCAAGCTTTAGGGACTGCGAAAATCAACTAAGACTTCTTTCAGAATTTGCTGCTAGGATTCGATTTTGGTACGTCGCAATAGCGAGCCAGGCAGTGTCACTGCCACTGAGCTAACCCGTCTGTATTATTCGCTTCATCAATAGAACGAAAATAGTAAGCGAATTGTCACACACACACGGTGAAACCCGTTCCTGAATCCCCGTTGGATTAAAAGTGGTAAGAAAATTGAATTTACTCAAGAGGGTACGAAAATATTGGAAAAATAATTGAAGTGGAAGGTCACACATTCAACTCGCGTCTTCAGAGACCGGGCGGCTGGCAGCAGCGGCTTCAGGTCTTCAAGAGACACTTGCGCCAGCAACCATTCTTTGTCAGTTGTGCTTAAAGCGTTACTACGAACATTATTTCCGCTGTGTTGACACTGAAAAGGTGATTATGCATTGGGATTTCGACACACCAGCTGTGTTCCGAGACGGAAGCATATACAGCAATACTCCTCAAAATTACTGGGTATTTTTGGACTTTGTCCATCGCCTGGTGTTCTAAAAAATAGAGAACAGCGTTTCGGAAACTGGATCTGTTTCCTTCCTCACATGAGGGGGGAGACACGTAATCTGTTGGGTCCCTTAGAAAGAACTGACCTCACTCACTGGACCCTATGTGAATAATAACCTATTTTCCAATCATGAATAAAGTTACATAATTGACGGTTCTGGCTAATTGAGATTTTAGGCGTTTTAATTTCCTAAAAATGACAATATGGAAAGTGGCCGATGTTTAATTCAAGAACCATGAAAGAACACAAGCAGGGTGTGTCGTCAAAATGCATATTTTTTCGTGTTAGAGCAGGTGGTATATATAGAAACCACTGTACCTTAAAAATTGAAACTATGTTCACTGAAGAAGAGATAAGAATGACACTTCACTTTCTCATTGAGATCATTCAGTTACCTTCCCCCCCCCCAACAGAAAGCGTACCAAATGAGGGCTCCATTCAAGCCTGAACGTCACAGATCTGAGCAAAATTAAACGGTTCAATAGAAGTTCTGTCCATACGCCACTCTTGACGAAACATCCGATAAAAAGAATTGGAATAGATGACGTCACGTCATCTCGGAAATGTTGTGTGGCTGTTCTTGCTCCTCAAGTTCTGGACAACAGTCACCGAGCCGAGTGGCATTGTAATGCCCACAAAAAGCAACTGCGTGGTTACCAAACATATGCGGGCCATGCGTATTGCATATGTTCAGGTGTGTCACTGCGGAATGAGGACAAGGGAACAGGAGACGAGAGGCAACACAGGTCTGCATAATGTCATGGGGCACTTATCCGCTTTTCTTTTAAAGGATAAAAATTAACTTTTCTACGAAATGAAATAAAATTCTGTTTTGGGGCGAGAGGGTATTTAAATTTAGTGAGTGCTCACTCGATTTACAAAATCATAATTTTGCCTGTGGTTCTCTATGGACGTGAAACTTGGTCTCTGACATCAAGAAGGAACACAGACTGAGGGTGTTTGGGAACAGGGTGTTGAGGAGAATATTTGGACCGAAGCAAGATGAAGTGACGGGAGGTTGGAGAAAACTGCATAATGAGGAGCTTCATAACTTGTACTCTTCTCCAAGTATAATTAGAATGATCAAGTCAAGGAGGATGAGATTGGCAGGGCATGTAACACGAATGGGAAAGAAGAGGAATTAATGTAGGATATTGCTGGGAAAGCCAGACGGAAAGACCAAGGCGTAGAATATTGATCTTTCGTCCTGGGACACCCTGTATAGTGTCGGATTGTAGAATGGTAGATAAATGACGAATTGCAACGAAATGGAAGGAAGTGGACGTCTCCTTACCGCCGTACTGTCCTGGTATTTGCCTGCAGGGATAGAGTACGACAAAGACAAGCCTCACAAGCGAACCTCAAGCATTCAACAAGTAGCATATTATGACAAGATCTATTACTCGCAACAGTTCGATGCGCGGGGGGGGGNGGGGGGGGGGGGTACATGGATTAAACTGTCAGCGAAATGCATAAAAGCTTTAGCAGTAACATGGAGGTATTATTCTCTAAGGAAATTTACAGTAATATTTAGGATTTTCTTTCTGTTCATTTCCGTTCAAATATGATATATTAATATGCATTTAAGGCTAATCACAGCGGCCGCGCGTTCTGGGGCATGAACTGTCTTCACCGCTCCAACACTGGGATCGTGGGTTCGATTCTCATGAGAGACATGAATGTCTGTGTTCGTTTATTCTGTGTTTGTGCTGTCCTGCATGTAGACAGAGACCTTACGACTGACTGGTCACCCATCCAAGGAGTCCTACCGATTGTGTATAGGCTGTAGAGCAATTGATGAGTGAATTAATAGGCATTTATGGAAGCATAAAAATCGAATTAAAAATAAATATTATAGCATTTTATAGCGTATTAAATTTCTCTGACATAATGGCAAGATGGTCCATCAAATTCCATATGTCACGCGTATGTGTGACCGACATGTGGCGCCTCCATCGGAGTTCCAGTGTACTCGTTCCAACTGGCAAGGAGCGGAAACACGCCTACGTACATGTAAGATGAGGCCGTGTAATATATAGCTCAAGTGATACTGAGACAGCCTCTGTGGTCTAGCGGTCACAGTTCCTGACTACAGATCCAAAGGTCCCGGGTTCGATTCCCGGCGCTACCATATTTTCTGAGAATTAGTGGGTCTGGAACGGGGTACACTCAGCCTCGTTAGGATAATTGATGAGCTAGATGAATGGAATTGTAGCGGCTCCGATCTAGAAAATCGAGATTAGCAGCCATGGGAATCCTTTGCGCTGACAACGCAACACCCTCTATCCACTAAAGTTGGCACTAACTTCGCCGGCAAGCGGCGGTCACTCGGTCGGTATAGTTCGCTTGCGGGATACAGGACACGGAGTTTGATTACATACGGGTTTCTCATCGCCGAGACCAGTGTTCAGTTCCAGGGCTGAATTTATTGCGAACTAAATAAATACTTCGACTTTTCTCTAACGATTGCATTACTATAAGTTACAATCCAACAGAGCTACTTGAGTCAGAACATCACCACTCTCCCTTCAGTTCAGACACCATCTCCTATCTGACATATGGCTTAACTTGCAGTAAATAATCAGTTTAATTTTACATGTTTTTATCTCTCTGTTGGTCTTCGCGTCACGGCTACACTCTAGCATTAGCCACTAATTCTGTTGCCCCCACCCCTCCCCTGTGCCCACTATGCACATATGGTTTGCTTGCCTTACGGGGCTAGATATCTCGTGAGGGCGTGCTGGTAAGTTTATGCTAACCCTGCATTAAATACGGTGAAATATCAGTAGGTTTTACTCTCTGGGGGGGGGNGGCACGCGGTAGCGTAGTTGGTTGAGGCACCATGCTACAAGCAGGACGGGCCCTTTCGTTTCCACGCTGGAGCAGAAGAAATAACAGAAGAAACTCGATACTTAGAAATGTCCAACAGAATTTCCTGTGACCCGAAACCAAGTTAAACCAGTACCACCAGCATTCAAAGAGGAAATGAAACGGTGAAGAAGTTCACGGGTAGAATTGACTATGTACTTCATAGGCTTACTCTTCCTCCTAGAGCATAAATTTACTTAATAGGGGCACTGAAATGGACGAAATAATCATTTGCATTAATTAAAGAAAACACTTAAGTTCGAATACTATTTAGTTTTATAAGAAAATTGACTTTATAGTAATCATGCTCACATACGAACAAATCCTGGAATACACTGAACATGTTAGCCTGCCTTAGGGTTCAAGTCACTGATTCGATTGTCTTAGGTGCAACAAGCATTTCTAGAACTTACTTAAAAGTTTTGCCACAGCACACTTCATGTTTCTTTATAACATTACAAGTTCTCCAGCTCGCTTTAAAAAGATACAACAGGGCTCAGTAAATGTTGAGGGTTGTTTCAAGAAGTTTATTTCCTCTCCATAATCTGTTATGTGCTCTAGATGTTTTCTTGCATGATTCTACGTATCAAAATTCGTAAACAGAAGACTTTATGAATACAATGGCTTTCTATGCTATAATGCTGAGTATTTCGGCGAGAGCTCGAGGTATCGTCGGAACATGCAGCTTCCATCTTCAGAGTCGAAGAATAAGCCAGGGTAAGACACCAACAGAAGTAGGCAACGTGCATTTCCGTCCGATTGTACTGGCTTCTTGCTTGACTTAACATCCGTCCCTGAAGAAGGAATGCAGTTTGGATCACAGATGTCAACGTTTCTAGATTCTAGTTTCTCACTGCGGTGTCTATGAAAAGTAGTCTTCTGGGATGTGACGCCATGCATTCCGGTAGCGGTTTACCAATTTTCGGAGGAAATTGTTGCCTCTGTCTTCAGGGCACAGGACACGGCGAAAAATATAAAATATTTTCTATATTAGATGTACTCTTATCGCGAAGGAAAACACAGTACGCTTCATCGACACATCGACAAATTTCTACGAAACTATACGGAATAATATCTCAGTATATATTAATATTCAGTTAAGAACAAAGAATTATCTCGTGACCCATTTGTCTGATTATGAAAAGTTAACCGAAACCGGGCTGTGGGGAAAACATGTCCCATAGCAACCGGATCCGAGGACAAAAGACTGGGACATCTGTTACATTGCTAGCATGAACACGAATGTTATTTCGCACAAAAGGAATTCACACTATTATGTAACTTTTCTAATTACTGCTCGGGGGCCCTCGGTCAATGAATATGGACGGCACGCAGGGGTCACAGTGTGGCGAGAAAGAAAGTAGTGGCTTACACGTACATCGCCTGTATTCGCGTCTCTGTCCTTCCTCGTATGTCTATTCACGTCACGGGCGGCGTGATTACCTTCCACTGATGATTCTACTGAAGTGCGTAGGCACAGCACGGGTACCTCACTCAGTAGCTATAGTTACTAGACTACGAGCTGAAGGACGGTGGAGTCGGGGTTCGGTTCCCGGTGGGGGTGTCTACAACGTCCAGACAGAGGCTCGCCCAGCCTCCTATCCAATAGATACCTTGGCGGTAGCGTAGTTCGTTGAGACACTATGCTACAAGCCGGAAGGTCGCGGGTCCGAGTCCCGATGTTGTCATTGAATTTTTTTTTCAGTTTACCTAATCCTTCTAGCCGCCCTGTGCCCCTGGGGTCGACTCAGCCTCTAACAGAAATGAGTACCAGGAATTAATTAAATAAATTTCCTGGGGAGTAAAGCGCGGCCGGCGCGTAAGGCTGCAAATTTAGCGCCATCTTTGGGCCGATTGTCTAGATAATGTGGGACCCTCAACGTCTCACAACGCTATGGGGCTTCACGGCCTGTTACAGGGATAGCTTTACTCCTTTTTTACTTTTACTTACCTTGGGCTGTTTCCAATAGGGTAAACGACAGGGTCGTCAAATTGGCCACTCAATTATATCTAGTACTGAGGTTAAGAATGACGGAGCTATACGAGTACATCCACTTCCCCATATGTCTTCATAGCACTGTGTTTAATTAAATAAGCCAAGGGATAACTTTAATGGAGTCTGTTGTTGTCGTTGCTGCTACTGAAAATGTTTCGTGAATCTCGACCCAAACTGAACTTCAAAATAAAATAGAATGTAAACTTTTCTTACGCTAATTAATTGAGCACCACGACATAAAGATGTATAGGAAAGTGAAGTTATAGCTACTTCTATCTTCTTAGATATAACTCTGTATAGTCGGACGAACGTAAACTAAAGTTTCAGAGGAAAATGTCGCTTCCATCTTCAGTAACATAAAATAAGCCAGGCAAAGAAGATAACAAGAAGCTGCTGGTTTCCAACTGCTTACTTGGCTTAGTTAGTTAGTTATTGGAGAGGGTGGGTTTCCCCATGCACTTAGACCAGTATTGGTCCATTGTGCTTCTCTCTATGATGTTCTACCAGTCTCTATATCCTACCGATATTGGTGCGTACCATCAGTCCCGACCGAGCCAGCGAGTTCGGCCTCCACTAGCTTGGAGGTATCTATAATGCTTCCCCCATCTATGAGAGGTGTTAGAGACTACTTGTTGGGCGGGAAACGTCCTTAAATTTGGCTCAGTGACCTCCTTTGGAGATATGAGGTTCTTTTACGTGCCGTAAAGCTACGACACGGGACACACGGCTTAAAGTCCCTCCCGGAGGACTTGCTCCCTGAATTTTTCCGCCCTTAAAAATTCGACGACCTCTGCCGGGTTTGAACCCACGTAACACGAGTCATGAGGTGGGAACGTTACCTCTAGACTACGGAGGCCGCTTGCTTACTTGGCTTACTCTCATTCCTTGAAAATGGAGACACTACTCCCTCCGAAACGTCGGCAACTTCTACCAAGCTACACGGCGTCACAACACAATACTTGCTTCTTATTCGGTCAACTCTGTTTAACACGGAACACGCATTCTGTTGATGAGTTTTATTGTTTATCCTCGAGGCACAAGCCTTCAACAACTTCTAGAAATGTAATTAAGTTAAATGCAAACATACCACAATTTCTGGGGTAGAGCTATTGAGGGTACAGTAGCCAGAGCTGCCGATGTGAGTCCGTTTGAAGTATTAATCGACGAATGTTCATCTCAAGGGATCAGTTTCCTAGTTTGTTAGCTTCACCTCACACTCCCGGGTGCGCGGATAAAGGCAGAAACATATAAACAGGAGAACACTGTCTGCTTCTAAATGGAACATGAGGTATAAAGGAGTGCGGGCGAGGCATGAACGCGAGAACAAACCCGTTGGCTTGAATCGAGAGTAGATTTGCCCTTGTGTTTAATTAAACACCATGTCATGAAGTACGGGAGAGTACATGTACAGCAGACTTAACCTCAGCACTTGTTGGAAGTCAATGGTCAGCTTCAAGCTCCGGCTGTTTTATTCCGGGGGAACAGATTTTGGTATAGATTGGGGAGGAAGGTGGGTGGGCCCCAGAGGCTGTATGAAAGCTCTGGAAAAGAAAATATCTTGGCCAACCCGCAGCTCTTTAGTCGTTTACTCCTCAGCACAGCTGTTACACTGCCACAGTGCGGCTTTAATGACGTTCAATGATCTCTCATTTTCTTGCCGTGTTTATCGCCGCTTTGCCAACGTCATAAATTTTAAAGCGTTAATTGAGAAGATGATAATGAATGACAAACTGCAAAATGATGTAGGATGATTTCGTCGTGACGTTTCTTAGACAATATTACAACTTCTTACACGGTAAGGAAAACCAAGAAAAACCTCGTAAGATTTGTGTTCTTAAGGAGTGGAGACTATGAAAGATGTCATGCCGTGTAGTCTGGCACACTGGCCCCTTTAGCACTTAAATTTTTTGCCTTGGAATTTTAACTCAATTTAACCTGACGCTATCAGACCAGTTAATGCAAAAGTAGGTTTAAAACTTCAGGCGACCTACTCCATTACGCGATGCGGTATGTTAGAGATTTAATTAAACACTTGCCTTATCGTGCAAAAAAAACAAAAAGAAATCTTCATTGCAGTTTCAGAAACTACACGGTTATTACAAACGACGCAAAGAAAACAAAAACAAACCCTGTGGCCTATAATGTGCAAGCAAACCATACCGACCGAGCGACCGCCGCCTGTCGGCGAAGTTAGTGTCAACTTTTGAGGATAGAGAGTATCACATGGTCAGCGCAACGGATCCCCACGGCCGTTAATCTCGATAAAGGACGCAAGTAAGGAGAAACTGGTGTATTTTTTTAAACGGTTATATATGCAGACATGAAATAACTGGAGAAGAGCAAGGAGACTTGTTAAGTTCTCATTCACAACTATAACTTATCATTTGGGAGTGGCGCTCCGATCAGTATCGAAAGAAAATGGCGTCTTTTGTGCTGTGTCAAAACAAAAGTATATGGCCTCTTCTCCTTTGCGAAAGCTACTGTCACTGTTCTGGCACTCTCAGACGTGCTGAGGTAATGGTCATGTCCCCGGCTAACGAAAGATTTCCGGGGAAAAGTCCACTTTTGTCAGGACTAAGCTCCGCCTATTTTCCACACGGCTGTGTTAACATCTTAGCCGAACACCTGTGTGAGGCTTACATTGGACAAGGAGGATCAATTCCTCGGCCACACTAGGTCCCCGGACCTTTACCCCATGCGACTTCTACCTATAGGAATATGTGAGAGGCCAGTCACACCGTCGGACATTTTCCACCGCATTACTATGCGTCATATTATGCATGACAATGATCGTCATGGTCATTGTCAGGGTACCAAGAGTCTATCAAATACGACGGATTACATGCAGCCAACTTTGAGAAAAAAAAAACTCCGTGGTTTCAGTCCGCAAGCTAACTATACCGATCGAGGTACCGTCGCTTGTCGGAGAAGCTGAGAAACTATGACTCTATCCGTGTAGAAACGAGATAGTGAGACATTCCATTATAGGATAGTGCACTGCAGCTTTTGCCTTATGGCACAGCTCACGATGCCTCTTTCTCATTTGTGTGAGGTGTTCTTGGGTGTCGTCCGAACGCCCCGTCGGCAATTTAATTAGACATTGTTGAAAGAGAGGTCTACGCACGCAGTTCTTTAGCCGTTACTCTGCTAAGTGTAGGAGGAATCGCGTGAAACAATATTTGCAGTAAAATCACTAATTTTTGGACAAGAACTACCGAATTAAAAACAAGACGTGATTATAGAAAATAAACCATATATTGAGAAAAGTACGCTTCCAAATCTACGGATTGCTTCTGTTAGGAGAGTCGGTTTCCCAACCGAGAGTAGAACCGGAAATTTCCCGAAAACATTTCAGATACCTGAACAGAACTTGGTCTGAAGTACGTACGGGTTGGATAGCCCTGATATTAGACACGACGCAGAAGCTAAGCTCTAGTCACTATTACCGAGAGGGTTAGTCATATTAATTAACACGGAGAATGTCTCCCCAAACGCGTGATAATGCCCTGAAATTGCTCAGCATTTACTTTACGGCGTGATGCGACCCTCTTACGTCACGGCTTCATAGTCTGAACCTTCCGCTGCAAGTATCACTTCTACAGTTCAAGCCATTATCACTTCAATTATTCTGTACAATGAACCTATAGCAACATTTTTATATCACTGTCCTAACCTGTTCTTTCACGACCCGCACGGACCGTTTATACTGAAGGAAACTTTAACAAGAAAATTCTGCGAATTATGCAGAGAAGTTCTCAGCTTTCAAGCCAAGAACAAACAGCGATTTGTATACTTACTAATACTGTTTTAAGGAGGAACTTTCTTGTCTTTTATACATAAAAATTTTCCGATCACAGCCGCCGCGCGATCTAAGGCATGGACGGTCTTCGCCACCTCGAACACTGGGGTCGAGGGTTCGAATTCCATTCATGGCACGGATGTCTGTGTGTAGGTAGCTGCATTGCGTCAGGCTGATCCCCCGTCCAAAGATTCCTACCGACTCTGTATACATTAAGAGACTGGAAAAGCGGCATAGTTCTACAAGTTCTTTAGACCCGTAGATAAATGCAGTAAATTTCCCGTGTGGAGGTGTGTTAGAATACCCCACCGTAGTCCTGTGACCTGTAGAAGGCGATGAAAAAGGAACGCAGTGTTTGGGGGTATAACTGCGTCATCCTGTCACTGGGAAACATGAATACAGAGGCCAGGTCCTCCAAGTTGGGGAGTTTGACGCATGGCTGACTACCTTGATCTGTAAAGAAAATTATTGTTACGAAATGTAATGACGTGAAAACTGGATAATTGCCAGGAACTGACAAATCTGGCAGAAACATCTAAAGAAGGCTGTGGCTCAAAAACGGCTGTTTTGTCAGAGAGTATTGTTGTTGATATTATTATTATTACCATTATTATTATTATTATTATTATTATTATTATTATTATTATTATTATTGCAATGTACACTATATAGTAAATAAGGAAAATGCTAGTTATTTTGTATTTATTTGTGATATTGTCACCTGTATTAGTGACTTTTAGACGGGGTTTGGATTGGTGAATAGAATTATTGGATACTCACTAGTCGTAAGTACAAATGATTATAACACTCTGAGGATTCCTCTAAATATAACACACAAAATGAATTATTCAATGTCTGCTGACTCGTCCATCCTCAATTCTCAATTCTCTGGAACTCTCTCTCTCTCTCGAAACCTATATCTGTATTCGGTACCTCGGACTCAGCTGGCTTCATACGCACTGAGATAGAACAATACGTACAACAGTTCACTCCTTTGTTATTCGCCGTTGCCATGAAAACGCGTGTCAATTTTCGGGTAACACGTTGATTTATGCCAGCGTATCTTTACCGCGGAAACGTGACTCAATTAGCCGTTGTAACGGAAATTTAATTTTTACTTAGCAGTTGCTTAGCAACGGGCGTGTGGCTCTGGCTTCACTATTCCGGCTTTCAGGCCTTACGTCACACTATATTTAATGATGTCACAACCACAAACTCCATAGCGTCAAATTATGGCATAATTTAATAAATAAAGAATTAAAAAGGATTTGAAAAGAGACGGTTATAGTTTAATTTCAGGTACTATCCCAGCATATGTCTACAGACTGGAGAACAATACGAGAAACCTCAGACAGGATAGTCAGTCTCCTGGCAGAGATTTCAAGAGGTCATCTCCCAAATCCAAATTAACATGAGCGAAACATTTAGGTTGTCATGGAAATAACCTAGGAAGTATATTGTGCGACAGGATTCAAGAAAGTAGTAACAAACATTGAATTCAGCGCAGGAGAAACACTTCACTTTCCCATTTTCCCGCCGTCGGATGGGCTCATTTGCGAGCGAAGTACTGACACGAATACCTGACCTAAGAAAGATGAGGAAACAACAGGAACGATAAATCGTATAATAAGACTGTCGAACAATAACAATTTCCGACTACTACCTTCTGGATTGTGCCGGTGTGATCACCTCAAACTTCCGTTTGTATTCTTCACTAAAAATTATTATGAACATAAAATTAAGAAGAATAAATTCTAAGGGAAATATTCCACAACTAAGGAAGGCGAGAAATCTTCACAATTTTCTAGTGGGAAAACCTCATGGAAAGAGACCATTTTTAATTATTTACCTGCTGCCTGTCTATCTATCTATGGCTCTACAGCCCTTGTGGACCTTGACCGCTTTTTCAGTTTCTTAATCCTATACACAGTCTGTAGGACTTCTTGGACGGGGGATCAGCTCGTCGCAAGGCCTCTACCTACACAAAGAATAAACGCACACAGACATGCATGTCTTGAGATGGATTCGAACCCACGATCCCAGTGTTCAGGCGGGAGAAGACAGTTCATACCTTAAGCTACTCGGCCACTGTATTCGGCAAGAGACCATTTGAAAGAACTAAAATATGAGGTGATAATATTCAAATGGATCTAAAAGAAACTGGATATGAGAATGAAGACTGCATTCATGTGGCACAGCAGAGAATCCAATGGGCTCTTGTGACCATGCTGACCAAAGGCGGTTCCTTAAAAGGCGGAATGTACGTACCCAGCTGAGCAACAACTTCATTTTCAAAGAAGTTAAAAATAAAAAGAAATATGTAGGATTTTAGGTTCTCATACCGCTAGTTATGAAGAATTTACCTTATTGGTCATACCGCCGTGTAGTCCGTCGAAAACCAACGGATATTCGAAGGAATATGTAGCCTCCGTGTTCAGGTACAAAGAAAATATCAAGGAAGAGACAAGCATCAAGTGATAGAGAGCTGAGCAAGGGAATTAGCAGCTTCATGCTTGGCTATTTCTTCTAGAATACAGATGCAGATGACATTGTTCTCTGAAATGTCCCGTGGATTTCAACGGAATACACGGAATTGAATCCCAGAAGATAAAAACTCTCTTGCAATGGATTAATTTGGCTAGGGAGTTTCTATCGTCATATATCTGAATCTGTCATGAACAATGCCAGTGTGACAGGAACGCAAACTTTTGACGTGGAAAGCGAATTACCATCATTCAATGTAGAATTGTGAAATATTACACGTCAGACAAGTTTAAATATTATGTAGCTTTTGGCGGTTCTTTTGTAAGAATCGTGACGAGAGAATATTGCAGGATATACAGCCATCACCTTTTTGGCCAGAAGACAATGACTGATGAGTGAATATATTTCAAACACGTACAGAAACTATACATGTTGTAACCTCGTTTGCAAACTTGAAAATTAAAGAATATTACGAAGGCACAAAAATGCTATATTATATTTAATAAAGTTCCCAGTAGCAGAGTTTTATTGTGAAAGTAACAAGGTTACACAACTCATAATTACCGTTGTGAGAACTTCAGACCTCACATCTTGAAAATTAATTGTTTGCGTGGCTTCATAACGTAGGCCGGAGTTTAAAGGGAAATAAGAGAAGGTCTTAAGAAAACTTGGCATTCACAAACAAAAATTAACTTTTTATGAATATTGTTTTGTTAGTTATGAGACAGTGTAGTCACGAAGAATTTTACTGACAATTCAGATGATAGAAATGCCTCCATCTTCAGGTTAGGAAAACAATCAAGCAAGCACTGTGATTTTCTTTTTCGTCTCTGATTTACCCTTCGACGCTGAAGATGAACATATTATGTTCTCCCGAAACGTCGGTAAACTTGCAGTATGTTACATTGCATCATATCCCATAAGATAGTATCCTTCACAACCACCGCTATGGGAATGTCAGATGTAATGCAATAATTAACCTACGTTACAGAATACGTACGGGGCACGCAGTAGCGTAGTTGGTTGAGGCACTATGTTACAAGACGGAAGGTCACGGGTTCGAGTCTCGATGATGTGGACTTTTTTTTCTATTTAACTAATCCTTCCAGGCGCACTATGGCCCTGGGGTCGACTCAGCCCCTAACAGAAATGAGTATCAGTAATCTTCAGGTTCATGGAGACCGACTTGGCACGGAACGCGCTTACCATGTCAACGGAATAAACAGAAGTTACCACGGATAAGCGCAAGCAACATTTTCCATGGTTAACGCTAGACTATAAAAGCTGGAGTGGAGGTTCGAATACCTCCACCGTGACCCTGTGAACCGCAGGAGGCGACGGAAAGGGAAGTCTCAAATCTGAGACAGAAAAATATGGTCGCAAGGACCAAGGGACTTGGACCCCAGAAAGACTGCGCTGGCAAGGGCCAGCAGCATGTACAAAAGACAGACCCGTCCTCTCGACAGAGAGGGCGCCCCACAAAAACAAGACCGTAACTGCCAAACAGTAATAAACATCTGGTCATCAGGGGCTCGACACCAAGACTGACTGACTGACCGACTGATTGACTGATTGACTGACCGTCAGTCGCAATGTGACTTTGACTTTTACAGGAGAAGGTCGTATCCCGCGTGGAGACGGTCTCGAATACCTCCACCGTGACCCTGCGAGTCGTAGGAGGCGACGAAAAGGGAAGTCTCGAATCTGAGACAGTATAATATGGTCGCGAGTCCCACCGGACTCAGACCCGAGAGTGATTGCCCTGGCGAGGACCTGCAGCAATTGTAAACGACAGACCAGTCCTCTCGTCAGAGAGAGCCCCACATCAACAAATCCGCAACAGTTTGACAGCAATAAAAATCTGGTCGTACCCCCTAGATAGGTGCTTCATTCCAAGACAGACTGGTCGACTGACCGTCGGTCGTAACGTAAGACTCAGAATAAGACTCAAATTGATTCCGTCGTAATTCGTTCTAAGAGTTCAGTGTTCAGCTGTGGATTGCTAACCAGCGGACAACGGAAGATGAAGAAGTGACCAACTCATTCACTGTGGAAGAGAAGACACTCGTAGTCAGGAATGGAGCGAGTCTTAGACAATAATTGTGAGCTCTTATAATTGGTTGGGACTGTAACAGAAGTGCCAATAAATCAAATCATCCAATCGAGAACCCCTTATTATTAGTCACGAATCCCTGAACATGTGACAATATTAATGACGTGGTGCTTAATAATGAAGCACAGGAAGAACTTCACCGTTTGCCTTTTTACAATTGCAAATATACAAGTATATAGGCCAAAACAAGAAAAAATATTTCCGAAAACTTTGTAGAAAAAACTGTTTAAATCGAATTGTGGATAGAAGCGGTGGTGTGGGAAGCCCTTCGCATCGCTGTCCAAATGTCACGTCCGCATTTCAGCATTCAGCATTCCCGTCAGTCGACGGTCCCTACTCCAACACTTCGGTTTATCTGCCCCTTCTGACTGTGTTTAACATAAAAATACGGTAGTAATACTTCTTGAAGTTTATTATTCAAATAAGAAGCTGCGCTTACGGCTTCTGCGAATTTCTTTCTATAGCAGCAAACACGAGATTGACGATCGAATATCATTTCTAACTGCTGTCTGTTTCCAGGCTACGTACCAACCCCTCATTCCAGAAGAGTTCGCCTATTTCCAAAATTCGTTGCCATAAAAATCAGTGCGAATAACGTTATGCCTCGCTCTGTAACCGGTAAAGTTATGAAGGCCCCTACATAAGAACCGTGGATATGATAATGTGCTGCCTGGCATGGGCTTCAGTGGCCGGTGACGGATGAGTATGAAGTAACGTTGGAATTAGGATCATCTGGGGAAATCGAAGACACTCCGGGCAAAGCTTACTACAGCGTCACTTCTAGCATAAACATCACATGAAACCGCCCTTCACTGAACCGGTAGCTCTGTGATGATAAGCCAGTGCCTATGTCACTGAGCTATACATATCTCTGAGAGAGAAAAGTATTGCAGAAATGCAAGGTTGGTACATTTTCATTTGTGAGGTTGGCCATTTCATTGTGGTTAACTATTAAAATCATAATTGGCAAAACAACTCTTTTTGAGCCACAGCCTTTTTTAGAAGATTCTGCCAGATTTGTCCACTCTTGGGAATTACATCATCCAGTTTTCACTTCTTTAAATTTCACAACTACAATTCTTCTGCAGATGAAGGTCGCCATTTTTGAGTCCAACTCCCCAATTTGGAGGACCAGGTCCCTGTATTTATATCCCCCAGTGACAGGGTGACCCAGTTATACCCCCAGACACTGGGTTCTCTTTTCGTCGCCTTCTGCGACTCGCAGGGCTACGATGGAAGTATTCTCACCCACCTTCACATGGGGAAATTGTTATTAAAACCATCTACGGAAACACAGAGTGAATGAAAATGTTGATAGCAGATATGCGCCTACTTTCTGGAGCTCAAAGCCTCTTAGAAAGACAAAGCAGCTTTTATAATGAAGAGTGGCGGTTCATGTGAAATGCACCAGTTCTGCAGCTCCACGTTACAGAGATAAACACGGAGGGTGGACACGAAGTCCCACGCATTCAGATGAGTAGCCAGATTAGGGCTTCGGTCGTTTTAGCTCTTGGCGATGAGCGCCCGATCTTCAATGGATGTTTCTCTCCGGGTGGATATTTATATTTTTAATTATTATTATTATTATTATTATTATTATTATTATTATTATTACTTGTTCCGTTCTTTTTCATGAACATTTTAGTTGAGCTATATTCATTACGTTTTGTGAGCTTGTTTTAAAACTTATTTCAATATTCAAAATTTTGTTGAATATCACCGTCAAATATATGGTCTATCTTATTTTTGTATAAATATAATCGAATTTTTTATTACTAGCAGTAAATAACCTTAGTGTCCTCTTATAATAATTTAGTTTGTTTACATTCAATATGCTTACACTAATAGTATTATGTCATGCTTACCATTATATTGTGGCATGTAGAGCCGTTGCCGAGCAACGACCGCTACATAAGCAAATATATCACAGCCGGCCGTTACTGAGTAACGTCTTATAAATATGTGTGTGTGTGTGTAACAGTGAATTATAAAGCATGGAAACAGCGATGGCGCTGTATTTAAATGCGATTAAGAGAGACTGTAACCAAAGTGTCAATAAATCCAATCATCCGAAGTAGAACCCGTCATATTCGTCGCGCGTACCACCCAACACGTGACAATATGTAAGCATATGCGCTACGAGTTCATTGAGATGCTTTCCGAAAATGGAACCCACGAGGAAGGACTGGGCGCTTCACCTGCCAAGTCAGGCTGACCCACAAAGCCCAAACCCGCGTTACGGTGACATTGACTAGAAACTTCCTGCATAATCTCTATTTTACAGCGTTGTAAGATATTTTGCTTCCTGAGTGAATATTGTCCTGCATTCGCGAAAGACTGCAAAAGCCATCCTGGCCTGTGATCCCGGCAGCTAATCGCCAAACTAATTTAAACTTAACTCGTCGCATGACACGACAGACCAATACGGGACGAAGCGTCTCGTTTTTCGCGTGACCACTATGACTTCCAAACGGCCTCCTGTTGCGTCATTTCACCCATTCTGAAGGACATGATGCTACGGGTAAATGAATTTCGGCACGCAATCCGTGTGGTGCACAGGGTAAAGAGGATATTATTCAGCACTATTTGAATAAAGTCGGGATAGCTCAGTCGGTATAACGACTCGAATCCCGATAAGGTCAAGACCGGCTCTGGGGTCCAACTAGCCTCCTATCCAATGTGTACCGGGGACAATTTACCCGAGGATAAAACGACCGTAGTGTCAAGCTGACCGCTCAACTTCATCTAGCGCCGAGGTCAAGAATGGTGGCGTTATGCCTCCACTGTGACATTGCTTGAACACTTAAGCACAGAGACTACTTTATCTTACCTGTTTGGATGCTACTGTTTATGTATTCCTTGCTATTTTATTAGTTTCTGAAATCTGTGTCGAAAACACAGAGTACAGGATAATATTCTCGCAAGAACTAATATATCTAATATGTGGGAGCTTCGCTCAGTAGCGTACAGGTGGCGAAATCACATATCTGCAATGAGGGCCTATGCGGGATGGAGCCGGAATAGCTCAATTGGTAGAGTGACGGTCGATGGGTTGTGGGAAGGGGGATCTGGGGTTCGATTCCCGGCAGGGGAAAGGTATTTTTCTCTTCTCCAGATCTTCCAGACTGCGTGTGGGCACCACTAAGCTTCCTAGCCACTGTGTAAGAACGAGGGTCTGGGGTTAGATTCCGGCAGAAAAAAAAATGTATTTTTCTTTTCTCGACAGCGTCCAGACTGGGTGTGTGCCGCACTAAACTTCCTATCCACTGGGTACCGTAACCCCTTTCCCTGGGATTAAAGCGGGAGGGGTGCGATGTTGACCACTCACCCATATCTAGGGCCGAGGTTAATAATTCATAGATCTATGCATCCACTTCGCACCCCATACACCTCTATACCGTAATTCTTAATTATTAATCACAGGAACAGGTTACTCCTGTGTCTATGTACAGCACGGAACATGAGTGTAAGTTTCAGGAATTACAGACGGAAATGAATCGTGAGGTTGATATCACGGTTGTTTTATGTGGGTGCTCAACGGGCAGAGTTCTTTCTGTGATTGATTAATTAATCACCGCTCCACGAATTCTTGATCCTGGCACTGGATTCAGGTGAGTATTTAGCTTCTTGTCCCGTCTGATTTACCTCCGCGGAAAGAGTTCTCATGCACGTTGGACAGCAGAGCGCCAGCCGTGTAGCCAGTCTCTACGCAGAGAGCTTCCGCTACATCTATGTAGAAAAATGTGATGATAGCTCTGAAATTATTCAGTAGCAGGATACCATAGCAAACGAACTGTCGAAAATCAACATTAGTTATGTGGTAGGTCACGAATGAGCGAGGGGTGTTTCATTTCAGTATATCCTGCGTATGATCGCCTCTGTGGTCTAGTTGTCAGAGTTCCTGGATACAGATCCAGATGTCAGGGTTTGATTCCCGGCGCTACCAGATTTTCTGAGAAGTAGTGGGTCTGGAACGGGGTCCACTCAACCTCGTGAGGATAATTGAGAAACTATTTCAAGGAAATAGCGGCTCCGGTATATAAAACCGAGATTAACGGCCGTGGGGATCCGTTGCGCTGACCACGCGACACCCTCTATCCGCAAATATTGGCACTAACTTCGCCGACAAGCGGCGGTCGCTCGGTTGGTATAGTTCGCTAGCGAACTACTGGCCACGGGGTTTCTTTGTTTGTATCGTGCCTATGTTACTGATAACATTTTACTGTATACAGCATGGAAGGGGGTCATGACTGAATATTTGTGCATGTTGCTAGTGGGAGATGACGTTAAACGTCGGCCTAGACACACTGTTCGTTAATATAAAGGACTGTACCGTGGATATGCGAGAATGCTGGGAAGTTACGTAAACTTATATAACAAATGATGGGGCTTTCCGTTGAATCGTCAAAGGATGTGAACAGTGGTTTTATTTTGATGTTGTTTGAAAAGTGTCATGGCTGTGCTATTTTTATTAACATACGAGTGCATAAAGGGACACGCGGTAGCGTAGTTGGTTGAGGCACTATACTACAAGCCGGTAGGTCGCGGTTTCGATTCCTGATGAAGTCACTCGGTATTTCAATTGAACTAATCCTTCCAGCAGCATTATGCCCCTGGGCTAGACTCAGCCCCTAACAGAAATGAGTACCAGGAATCTTCCTGAGGGTAGAGGATGGCCGACATATAAGACTGACAACCTCACCGCCAACTGTGAACCGCTTGTCTAGAAAATGTTGGAGCCTCGACATCTCACAACCCTATGGGCCTCCACGGCCTCTTACAGGGACAGCTTTTTATGAGTGCATAAAAGCACACATTTTCTCTCTTTTGCGCTAGAGAAGCTACAGGAAATGAGAACTCTTCAACAAAGAAACGTGTTAGAATCAAAGAGTTTGCAGAAGATGAGGAGGGATGGAATTCATTAAAAAAAACCCTTGGCATCTGTAAATGTCTTTGCGTGACTAAAATTGTGTGACCGTTTTGTAGAGACATACAATGCAAATCTATACCTCTATACAAGGTTAAATAAAATCGAGTTTCGTTGAAGAAAATAATGATTAGTTTTTCTTCCTGTGCACCAAGGTTTCAGACAGAAGTACTGACTTACAGACAAAGACCCTTCCTTCTCTCGCGTTGTTTATGTATGAAGAGATAAGGGCTCGGTTTATTTCTCCTCTAACAGAACAGCACATTCACACAGCTGTTCCTTTATTAATATAAGGGTGGACTCCAGACAGAATTCATAAAAGCCTTCTCTATGATTTTTCCTCCCTCAATGGTCTTGATGTTAATTCATCGGAAATAAAATGATGGAAGTAAACAAAATTATAAACGATAGATCCGTCCTCTCGTCAGAGAGGGTGCTCATCAACAAAACCGCAGGTGGGGCTTGACATTAACATGGACTGACCAATTGAACGTCGATCGTAACATAACTTTGACTCTGTCGACAGTCAGTGGGCGATTAGAAGAATTTTGAGTTACGTCGCTAGTAGCCGCTACCTGTCAACGATCAGTAAACAAATAGACTTCATGTGTATTGTAGTTATAGCGATCTTTTGGACCGCCTCTGTGGTCTAGTGGTCAGAGTTCCTGGCTACAGATCTAGAGGACCCTGGTTCGATTCTCGGCGCTACCAAATTTCCTGAGAAGTAATGGGTCTGGAACGGGGTCTACTCAGCCTCGTAATGATAACTGAGGAGCTATTTCGAGGAAATAGCGGCTCCGGTCTAGAAAACCGAAAATTAACTGCCGTAGGGATTCGTTGCGCTGACCACGCGACACCCTCTATCCGCAAAAGTTGGCAATAACTTCGTCGACAAATGGAGGTCGCTCGTTCGGTATAGTTCGCTTGCGGACTAAAATCACGGAAATATTTTTATGCAGAAAAGTATGTCATTACAAGAAATTTCATACCCTAATGTCAAAATTCTTTCAGCAATATATATAATTTATTTTGAATTAAAAGATGAGCCGATTATCGATATGTAGTATTCGATCCCAGGTCAGGTCGTGTGCGATTCGTGGTGAACTAAGTTTCTCTGGGGTTAGGTTTTCTCCGGGTACTGCGGCTTCTGTTGCCAATTTTCATTCCACCAAGTATCTCAGATTCATCAATGACCCTATCACGATACTATACCGTGACGATAGTGACAACATCAATAAACAGCTAAACTAAGCAAACGGTAAAGATAAGAACAGGTAAAATTTTGCCTGTGCTTAATTATTTGAGAATCATGTCATAAAGATATATGAGGAAGTGTAGGTGTAGGTCAATTATTCCTGACCTCAGCACTAGACGAAGGTGAGCGATCAGTTTCAAGCCCCGGCCGCTTTACCCCCAAGGAAAGGGCCGCCGTACACATTGGATAAGAGATTGATAAAAAATCGGTATCTAGAAAAAAAAAGAAACCGATAATCCAGGTTGGTATTTCAGTCTTTAAGTAGCAAGCTCCGTGACCTTTAGTCCGCAAGCGAAACCGATAATCCAGGTTGGTATTTCAGTCTTTAAGTAGCAAGCTCCGTGACCTTTAGTCCGCAAGCGAAACCGATAATCCAGGTTGGTATTTCAGTCTTTAAGTAGCAAGCTCCGTGACCTTTAGTCCGCAAGCGAAACCGATAATCCAGGTTGGTATTTCAGTCTTTAAGTAGCAAGCTCCGTGACCTTTAGTCCGCAAGCGAAACCGATAATCCAGGTTGGTATTTCAGTCTTTAAGTAGCAAGCTCCGTGACCTTTAGTCCGCAAGCGAAACCGATAATCCAGGTTGGTATTTCAGTCTTTAAGTAGCAAGCTCCGTGACCTTTAGTCCGCAAGCGAAACCGATAATCCAGGTTGGTATTTCAGTCTTTAAGTAGCAAGCTCCGTGACCTTTAGTCCGCAAGCGAAACCGATAATCCAGGTTGGTATTTCAGTCTTTAAGTAGCAAGCTCCGTGACCTTTAGTCCGCAAGCGAAACCGATAATCCAGGTTGGTATTTCAGTCTTTAAGTAGCAAGCTCCGTGACCTTTAGTCCGCAAGCGAACTACACCGACCGAGTGACCACCGCTTGTCGGCGAAGTTAGTTCCAACATTTGCGGATAGAGAGTGTCGCGTGTTCAGCCCAACGGATTCCCACGGTTGTTAATCTCTGTTTTCTAGACCGGAGCCGCTACTTTTCCATTCAAGTAGTTCCCCAATTATCCTCACGAGGCTGAGTGGACCCCGTTCCAGACCCACTACGTCTCAGAAAATTTGGTAGCGTCGGGAATCGAACCCGGAACCTATGGACCTGTAGCCAGGAATTCTGACCACTATATAGCAAGAAATACAGCGAATTTCGTAGAAGTTCAAACGTTCTTATAAATAGCGTGTCATCACATAAATCACAATAAAACTGAAACCACTGCTCGATACACCCTCGCCGCTATCCAATTTAATTAATTGGTACATCCATTAGTGCAGTACTGAATGTATTACAGCAGGAATTCGTACCACTTTAAGTGATAAATGCAGGCATAAAGTGACACTTATCATGTATATAAATTGCATTAGCCGAAATAGAACTTGACGCCCGTTGCTATATCACCGAATGATGTCTGACAAATATAACGTCACGGTGAAGCCCATGATTTCTCCGTGGTACATCGTTTGTTCCAGCCGATAAATCATTAGCTGTGATCTAGACAACATTGACATTTATCAAGGTTAATTTGTGACAGGTTCGAATGTTCTCACTCGATATTCTATTCTGGTTAGTATGTAGCCTACACGGCACGAACATGTTTAATGGTTTCCGACTCCAGTTACATTTGAACTGATACAGAAGTTCTTCTGACGACATAAACTGCATGAGAGATCTCATTTGTTAAGTTTCTTATACATTATAAGTCAGCATAGCTCAGTGTAGAGATTAGGTACACGCCGGACAACAGAAGAACCGAGGTTCGATTCTCAGCGGAGACAAGACATATTCCTGTTCTTCATATCACCTCTGGCGCTATCCAATAATTGTAGGAGACTTTTATCGCAGGGGCAAAGCGGCCTGGGCGTACAAATGACCACCCACCTCCTTCTAGTATCGAGATTAAGAATGACTGTATCTAAACCTCCAATCCCCATACGTCATTGTGTGGTGCTTATTAATATATACATGTTTCTACCTTATTCACTATGGCCGGACTAATAAAGAACTGGTGACCGCCTCTGTGGTCTAGTGTTCGGAGTTTCTGGCTACAGACCCAGAGATCCGGGTTCGATTCCAGGTGCTACCAGATTTTCTGAGAAGTAATGTGTCTGGAACGGGGTCCACTCAGCCTCGTGAGGATAACTGAGGAGCTGTTACAAAGAAATAGCGTCTCCGGTCTAGGAAACAGATTTTAACGGCTGTGGGGATCCGTTGCGCTAACCACACGACACCCTCTATCAGTTAAAGTTGGTACTAACTTCGCCGACAAGCGGCGGTCGCTAGGTCGTTATAGTTCGTTTGCGGACTATAGGCCAAGAGTTTGTTTTATGTTTTGCACGAACTGGCATTATCTAATTTCGATGATGAGGTCCTTCCTCTTTTCTTTTTGCATATTTTACACAATGTGAATAACATTAACACGCAATGAAAAGGTCAAGTCGTGTCTGTTCATACGAATGTTTCATTATGGAGACAATTCTACGGGCTACAAGCCACAATGTGACTGCCGTGAGAACCTCAAGTTCAACACTTAAAATAACGTTAGCAGTTTTTCCCCAGCTGACTGTTGTGACGCGTTTGCAAGCGTAGCCGTTTGCTTGTCACTCTTGCTGCGCGCATTATGTCCCCGTGAAATGTTAATGCGGGATAGACTCTGTGTTGACAATACAACTGCAGTACGTAACCAGTACAGTGCTCTTCCTTGCCATCAGAAAGTCTCGGTGTTACGTACTTCCCTTATTGTTACTATTTCCAACTCAGTGAGAACGTACTAGNCGCGCATTATGTCCCCGTGAAATGTTAATGCGGGATAGACTCTGTGCTGACAATACAACTGCATGGACGCAATTCGTACGTAACCAGTACAGTACTCTTCCTTGCCATCAGAAAGTCTGTGTTACGTACTTCCCTTATTGTTACTATTTCCAACTCGGTGAGAACGTACTAAGAGCTCCCTTCTGCTCGGATCTTAACAAGCGTAGCTCAAGTCTTCTGTGTACGCTTCTCCGGACACAATTAGAACAATCAAATCAAGGAGGGCGAGATGAGCGTGACATGTAGTATGCATGGTGGGAAGACCAGAAGGAAAGAGACCACTACAAAGATCTTGATGTAGGTTGCGAAGTATTAAGATGGATCGCAGAGAAACAGGACGGGGTGGTATGGACTGGATTCATCTGGCTCAGGACAGGAATTAGTGGAGGGCTCTTGTGAACACGGTAATGAACCTTCGCATTCCATAAAATTTTGGGAAATTCTTGAGTACCTGAGCGACTGGTGGCTTCTCAAGGACTCAGTTCCGTGGATTAGTTGGCTGCGCCATAGCTCAACTGTTAGTCACTGGCTTCCCACAGCGGCGGCACGGGTTCGATCCCGGGGTCTGGTCAATTGGGATTTGTGGTGGACAAAGTGGCGCTGGGGCGGGCTTCCTCCGATTAATTCGGTTTCCCTTGCCAATCTTAATTCCGCCAAATTCTCCATCATCATAATCACCCGGGGCAGGCTACAATAGGCCAATCGGTGGCCGCCGTGCCTAGTTGACCTAGTTGAACTCCACCCCCCACTATGCGAATTTAAATAAAAACTGTGAATCAATATAAATTCTTGGAAAGTAAGTCTTAGTGTAAATGATACATTATAAAACTGAATATGAATACAGTTTATCAAGCAAGAGATTATATCGAAAACTCTGGACTCTTGCTGATTAGCAAACCCGAGTAAATGCAACCGAGAGGGGCACGTTCCATACTTCCCCTTGAAGACCAGCTGCCACCGAGGACAATGGTCCCTGTAAAGTTCGCAGGAACGATGAAACAAAATCCAACTGAGAGCAGTCAACATTCATAACAGACTGGTAAAAAGTGGTTTTATCTGGTTCTCCTAACAAGCTTCCCTCAAATGCAGCTCAAAGCACAGGGCTGAACCACCTTCGACCGGGGGTATGGCAGTTAGGTTCAAAGTCGCCATGCTAATTCTACGTGACCAGAGAAGCCTGTTATGAATTCAAACTTAATAAACCCGCCCTCACCAATAATACTACATCAATGCAGTGTGAGTTATTAATGTTGGTGGATAACATATGTAAGTGAGAAAGTAAAATAAGTAAGTAAAGTAAGGATAAAGCTATCCCTGTAACAGGCCGTCGAGGCCCATACGGTTGTGACACGTTGAGGCACCCATATTTTTGCAGACAGTTCGCTCACAGATGGCGATAAGGTGTCAGCCTTAGCGCCGGCGTGTCATGACCCAAATTACAGCAGTGACTACCTTAAATCACTTGTTGACGAAGGCGCAGATGTTAGAGGAAAATTCAACGGACCTTAAATATCGTGTGAGTTGAGCCATAGCGGAACAGAACCCAGAAGTAAGATCATCTGAACACGGTGATGACCCCTCGGGTACAGTAATACGCAGTGATTACTTTTACCAACTGAGAGAACAGTTTCAACTTCCCAAGAACGATGAGCCATGTTCAGGCGTGGGAAACAACCTGCTTAATCCGGGCGCTACTGAAGCTGCGATGTCTGCAAGGGTAACAACCTGGCTTTACGCCAGAATCTGACTTCCTACAAAACCGATTAGCGTCATGACCAACTTCTAACAAGTCTCCTGGTGATCTCGTGTTAGAACGTTCATTAAAGTTTCACTTGTCTGTTAACCAAAATTTCATAGTTCATCTGTTATTCCGAGAAACAGTTGGATCTCCATTAACAGTGATGTCATGAAAATAGGGTGTCTCCTGGGGAATGATTACGTGGGGCTCGTTAAGTGGTTTTGAGACCCGTACACATGAACATAGGCTTACGGACAGGACAGTCACGCTGGCAGGTGTTTTCTAATCCTCATAAGGCGCTGACTCAGCTATTTCGGTGTTTTGCGAAAAACTCGCCAAATTGTCAAATAAGTTTCGGCATTCTTTACAAACATTTTAACTTCGTAAAATGAAGCAATGAACGTAAATTACAAGTTGCTTTTCTACAATGGACCGCCTCTCTAGTCTAGTGGTCAGAGTTCCTGGCTACAGATCCAGAGGTCCCGGGTTCGATTACCGGCGGTACCAGATTTTCTGAGTAGTAGTGTGTCTGGAACAGGGTCCACTGAGTCTCGTGAGGATAACTGAGGAGCTATTTCAAGGAAATAGCGGCTACGGTCCATAAAACCGAGACTAACGGCCGTGTGGATCCATTGAGCTGACCACGCGACCACCCTCTACCCACAAAAGTTGGCACTAACTTCGCCGACAAGCGGCTGTGGGTAGGTCGGTATAGTTCGCTTGCGGACTACAGGCCACGGATTTTGTTTTTCTGTAATGAAGAACTGTGCAAGGTGTAGGAATATAAAAGTAAAGCTATCCCTGTAACAGGCCGTGGAGGCCCATAGGGTTGTCAAACGTCGAAGCTCCCCCATTTTCTACACAATCGGCTCACTGGTGGCGGTGNGATGAATATAAAAAGAGGGATACGCAACAAGTCTGGACGCAAAATTTTGTCGCGTTGCATTGGAAGATACGCAACAAGTCTGGACCCGGCTACGCACCGGCCGCCCTTTAGCCCCCGGAAAGATACCTGGTACTCATTTCTGTTAGAGACTGAGTCGACCCCAAGGACATAGTGTGGCTGGAAGGATTTGGTCAATTGAAATATCCAATGTCCTCATCGGGAATCAAACCCCGAAAACTTCCGGCTTGTAGCATAATGCCTCAACCAACTACGCTACCGTGTGCCCCACATAATTGTATGGTTATAACAGATTTGTCAAAATGCACTTAACAATTTTCGAATTGGTAACCCACATAAAATGAGGGCTTCTTGTTTCATGAAGGGAGCATAACTTTCTTCAACATAACTTTGATTCCTACTGTCCAATTATCATATCTCCGGCTCTGTGAGGTATTCTCGGTACACTTAATCAGCTACTGGACCAAGGTTACGTCATCGTCAGATAGTGACGTAGACCGTTAGGTCATCATTACAAAAGTAATAGATGTTCATACGCCGGTAGGAAACTCAAACCAAGTTAGGGATTCCTTCCATAAGGTTTCATAAACAAGGTATGGAGTACCGTGCTTCGTAGGGTTGGAATTTATGTGCTGACGACAAGGAAATCGTGCCCCTAAGGCTAATTATGCCACCAACGATCCTCTGTATTATATATGCTACGTTACACAACAAATTAATGGGATTACATACATGAGGTGATGTGAAGGTATTGCATATGCAGCAGGCTACGAAACTAGTCCCTGTTCTGGAAATCCAACCATTAGCTTCAATCAACTAAAACCCACTGGTCACTATATGTACCATCTGCTTTAACATAATAAAATTGCATTATGCTCACAGTGTATCTGTATTTTCCATATGGTCCTCACAATAAACAGCGACTGTTTCCTTAAACAGCATTAACCGGTTGGGCCTTGTAGCGAGACGTATTTTGTTTCCTGTCAATTAATTCTTATACGTAGGTCATCTAGTGGTCTAGTGGTCAAAGTTCCTGGCCACAGATCCAGGGGTTCCGGGTTCGATTCCCGGCGCTACCAGATTTTCTGAGAAGTGGTGGGTCTGGAACGGGATCCACTCAGCCTTGTGAGGATACTTGAGGAGCTATTTCAAGGAAACAGGGACTCCGGTCTAGAAAACTGAGATTAACGGCCGTGGGGATTCGTTGCGTTGAGCACGCGAGGCCCTGTACCCACTAAATTTGGTACTAACTTCGCCGACAAGCGGCGGTCGCTCGGTAGGCATAGTTAGCCTGCGGACTACAGGCCACGGAGTTTTTTTTCGTTGGGGGTCGTCTAGGAAGTGGAGACCGTTTGATTATTAATAACAATAAATGCATATAATTAAAAAAAACATAATTTACATCCTTACTATGAACTTTAATTCTTTTTCTTCATAATCCCCATGAACATACACTTGTAACGTGACGAATTTCTGTATGCCTGCATCGTAGAAATTTGTCGCCAAGGCCAAGGTCTTTAAGATTTGAGGTTTTCACGGCGGTGACTATGAAGAAAACCGTCTTCTGGGATCTGGCGCCGTGTATAAATTGTGTTAACCGACGTTTCGGAGGAACTTATCGCCTCCATCTTAGGGGTAGAAGACAAGTCTTTAATTAGTTTCCTTCATGTCTTCATCGCTACGCATGCGCTTGCCGCCCAGAACTGCTTCATGTGCGTGAAATAGTGATAATCACTTGGACCCAGGTCCGGACATTAGGGAGGAAACCTCCCAGGCGAAGTCAGCAAATTGCGCACGTGTGCCAGCCGTCTTTGCTAGCTGGACGAATGTCTGAACAAACTGGCGTGTGGCGTAGAGACTGGACATGTAGGGACTAGAGAGAGAGAGAGAGAAAGGAAGAAGAAGTCTGAGTCAACGTAAAAGCGAGGCCTTGCCATAGATGAGGCGGTTAGTCGCCGGTTTCCCACCGCGGCTGACGGGGTTCGAGCTCGGTTCGTGTCATATGGGATATGTGGTGGACATAGTGGCACTGGGAGCATGTTTTCTCCGAGTACTTCGGTTTCCCTTGCCAATCTTCATTCCACCAATTACTCCACAATCACCCTCACCTATCATCCGGGGCTGGTACAATAGACCAGTAGTGGCCGCAGTACAAGGGACTCAGTCTCAACCCATGAGAAGAAAAATACGTATAAGAAAGGCTTGTGTTTTGATCAGTACAGAGACTTGTCTGCGGAAATATGGTGACGCCTCAATATCTTCAGTCAGTCGTGTCTGTGCAGTTTTATTGCAATTATCATTTGTGAGCTGGAGGTTCTGCGTGACGAAGGATCGATATACAAATGATTGCTTACTTCATGAAAGAGATGGAAGAGAAGTGGAAAGAAAGGCTCATTTCAAAGAGGAAGGGACAAGACGAAAGAGAATATTACAGAATGGTGAAAGGAGAAATGCGTACAGAAATTTGTTACGAAAACCTCGTAGTCAGAGACTAATTTGGAAATGTAGACGCACGTGTTGAGAACAGAATTAAAAGTGATGTGAAGTTAACATGGGTTTCAAGGGGCTCAATGTATCCAATGGTAGGATTTTGTTGCCGCTGTAACAAACCTTCGGGTTCCAAAAGAAAAAAAAAAGGCGTGGATGTCTTAACCAGCTTAATATAGTGTGTCATCTTGAAAATTACGCCTTAACTTGAGCGGACAAATTTATTGAAGTAATATCTTACATGTTAAACAGAATTTTCTGTTCGACATCCGTTAGTTTCATCTGCGTTATGTTCAACATTTTAACACACACAAAAAAAAACACCATAGCCTGTAGTCTGCAAACGAACTATACCGACCGAGGGATCGCCGCTTGTCGGCGAAGTTAGTGCCAACTTTAGCGGATAGAGGGTGTCGCGTGGTCAGTGCAACGTATCCCCACGGCCGTTAATCTACGTTTTCTAGACCAGAGCCGCTATTTCCTTGAAATAGCTCCTCAATTATCCTCACGAGGCTGAGTGGACCCCGTTCTAGGCCCACTGCTTTTCAGAAAATCTGGTAGCGCCGGGAATCGAACCCGGGACCTCTCTGTATGTGGCCAGGAACTCTGACCACTAGACCACAGAGGCGGGCCTTGTATTCATAAGCCAGTGGAAAATTCAGATACAATTACACAGTAATTTTCTTCCGTAAAGCTGCTTACACGCAGTATGAAGCAACCTTGTTAACAGAGTGGATGGAGCATACTATGTGGCAGATGATACGACTGAACCTCGCAATTCAAACTGTTTACATTTCCACCTTCTACTTTGTATTACTGGACACACTTTCAAACTTCTGTGACTAACGTCTTTAAGTCGTACGAAAAGAGCTGTCAGTAACTAACAGTACTTTACTGAATGACGAATCATATTTTAATGTTAATGTGCACGCAAACAGGTTGTTTCATATAGTAAATGGACTTCATTGATATTGTTTAAACACTTACGAAATCCGACATGTTTGAACGACTGCTCATAATTCTACATTTACGAACTCGGTGTCTCAACCGGGACAAACTGACACTCTTCTATTAGTTTCTCTAAGGAGATAGTCGGCGTTAAAGGTTTAATTGTCAAGTTTTCTTCGCTGAAACTGAAAGTGATTTTAGCGTTGAATTAATGATTGCGCCTTGACATACATAAAGCAATCTTCCTGCGAAAATAAGTCTTTCAGTGCAACACAAAGATTCGCCTTCGTGTCAGATGATTTGCATTACAGTGCGTTTATTCATCGATTTAATTTTCATACAGAAATGGAAGAAAGTTACTGTTAACTAA
>NW_019724591.1:53137-59776 GCF_002891405.2 Cryptotermes secundus | reverse complement strand
TCCTTCGGGTTCCCGTGCCGATCTTCATTCCACAAATTGCTGCACAATCACCCTCACCTATCATCTGGGGCTGGTACAACAGACCAGAAGTGGCCACAGTACAAGGGACTTAGTCCCACCCCACTAGCAATAAAAAATGACGGTTAACTGAGTAACGGTGACAGTGAGTGGGTTTACAGGCGCATCGGCATCTACAAATATTTGTGCTTGGGTAAGAATCAAGAGAACTCATACTTTACAAAACCCTACCGACTAGCGGCTGCAGCGGCCCGGGTACGACCCCAGGTCTGGTCGTCTGGGATTTGTGGTGGACAAAATGGAACCATGGCGAGGTTTCCCCTGAGTAGTTCGTCTTCCAGTCCCAATGTTGCCACTGACTGATCCGCATTCATTAATCATCCTATCATCCGATGACATAATAAAATTATTGATGCTGAGAACGTTGTTGAATAAGCAACTTAAAAAGGGTGTGCAACCTGTGTCAAACTCTGAATTGGTGAAAATGTACAGTATAACAATGAACACTGGATACGAGTTCTTATTAATAGGCTGTAAAGGGAGCGATCGTGACCTGATTTTAAGTCTGTTTCGGAATTTACGAGGAGGAACTGACTGTAATCATGAAAGTCGGTGTCTTGGAAGAGATTCGAACAAGGAAACTCTAGATTACAGGTAAGAAGTGTTAGGACTTGAACCAGATTGCTAGGCCAAGGTGTTCCTCTACTGATACAGGTGGCAACGTCTGGTTACAGCCTGAAATTCTGCTGACTCAACCTGTACTTCTAGCTGAATACCAACCAGTAGCGTCAAAATTGATTTGTTTGATGCGAGTAAGACTTCTCAGCTTAACTTCTGTGCTTTTCTTTCTTTCAAATATTTGAAGCAGAAAAGTTCCGCTAATTGAAGAAGATGGGAAACTTTGCTACGACGAATTCTCACCCTCCTTGCTTCATCCAAACAACAGATCACAGCGAAATGGATTAAGACACTGCTTTCAAATTGAAGAAATTAATTATGTTTATATTACGTTCGGTATACGGAACTGCAATCATTGCACTAAACACAACTGAAATACAGGTTTGAAATGCCAGAATTTACCAGGGGATTACATTCACATTGACTTGACAGATTAATCGCTCAACGTAAAGATATTTATTGCCCTTCCGTGGTCTAGTGGTCAGAGTTCCTGGCTACAGATCCAGAGGTTCCGGGTTCGATTTCCAGCGCTACCAGATTTTCTGAGAAGTAGTGGGTCTGCAACGGGGTCCACTCAGCACCGTGAAGATAAATGAGGAGCTCCGGTCTAGAAAACCGAGATTAACGGCCGTGGGGATCCGTTGCGCTGACCACGCGACACCCTCTATCCACAAAAGTTGGAACTAACTTCACCGACAAGCGGCGGTCGTTCGGTCGGTATTGTTCGCTTGCGGACTAAAGCCACGGATTTTGTTTCTGGTTTCTAATGAAATAAATACGGGTGGACTGTGAAAGATATGGACGGAAGTGGTCGTGACCGAGCATTGTTGCAGGATGTGTCTGGAGAAGCAAAGGATATCAACAAGAAACCGCAGTGGCGATAAACCTTCTGCTGGTCGAGAACCGAAACCGATATTCCCGGATGAGAAGCAGGAACACTAATCACGAAACAAAGAAAACTTGGTACCTTTCATCAGGACTTTTAGGACTGCGTCAGAATCTGGAGCCACAGTTCCGAATGACAGGGTGGCTGAGGGAATAATGAATTGAAAAGGATTTGCAAGAAATGTGTCGTGGCCTATTCGCTTTACTATAGCATAATTTGCCTGGAGTAACTAAGTGAAATCACGAAAATCGGATATCAGGCGCTCCGGAGGAAATTCGAACTCAGCACCTCCCGGATACAGGCGTAAAGACTTAGCGCTACACCAGCCTGCTCGGTGTCTTCGAGCCAAGCTATGAGCCGGTATAGCTCAGTCGATGCAACGAACTCGAATATCGATGAATAAGGATTCGATTCCCGGCAGAGGCAATAGATATTTCTCATCTCCATGACGTTCAGACTAACTGTGGGGCCCACCCAGTCTCTTATCCAATGGATACTGGGGGCCCTTACTGGGTGTAAATTGGCTGGGATGTGAAGGTAACAAGGTTAGGAATGGGTGGAGCTATACCCCCACAGCCCTCTACGTCTACAAGGAGTGGTGCTTAATTAAGCACGGGGATAGCTTTTGCCTTACCTTATAGAACTACTGTTAGAAATCCAGTCACACCACTGGTGTACTGAGCAGAGTTCTGGATGTTTATTCCTTGTGGTTAAAATGTTATGCACAGAAACATGAAGAGCATATCCCGTATCTCCCAGACTAGCTTTATGCTTGATAATGTGAAACCGGAGAAGAGAGAATATCCTGTACTGATGGATATGCTTTCAGCGGCTTCTTGGTAAGACGCAGGAGGGGCGAAGTGAGGGGAAAATATGGCTTTAAGAATCATATGCAGATGTACAGCGCTCTCTCTCTACCTGTAGAAACCTGAATCCTGTAGTTTTGTTGCTTACTGAAATTCGGATACGTAATTCCCAGTATAAAGTATTATTTTTATTGCGGCCACTTCTGGCCTATTGCACCAGCCCCAGATGATAGGTGAGGGTGATTGTGGAGCAATTGGTGGAATTAAGATTGGCAGGGGAAACCGTAGTACTCGGAGAAAACCTGCTCCAGCGCCACTTTGTCCACCACAAATCCCACTTGAACAGACCCCGGGATCGAACCCGGGCCGCCGCGGTGGGAAGCCAGCGACTAACCGCTTGAGCTATGGCGCGGCCACAGTATGAAGATCACTGCGAAAGATATAATAGAAAAGGAGCGAAACAGTTTTCCGTAAGCGCACTAACTCCTTATCATTCCGTTACTTTGTGCCTGTCAATTGCTCAGAAAATCCAGGGATTCCTGATTCGAATACTGGTTCCTGTCACCCTTTAAACTTTTGCATGTATTTCCTCAGCACTTTCTGTTATATTTATTTACTTACTCATGGAGCTGAGTCCTTCTTGAGGAGACGCCAAATCTGCAGCTACTCAAGAATTTCCCCAACTTTTATGGAACCCGAAGGTTCATTACCGTGTTCACAAGAGTCCTCCACTAGTCCATATCTTGAGCCAGATAAATCCAATCCACACCACACATCCTATCTCTCTAAGATCCATTTTAATATTGTCCACCCACTTAAGCCTTGATCTTCCCAGTGGTCTTTATCCATCTGGCTTTCCCACCAATATCCTATATGCATTCCTTTTCGTCCCATTCGTGCTACATGCCCTGTCCACCTCATCCTCCTTGACTTGATCATTCTAATTACACTTGGAGAAGAGTACAAGTTATGAAGCTCCTCACTATGCAGTTTTCTCCAACCTCCTGTCACTTCATCTCTCTTCGGTCCAAATATTCTCAACACCCTGTTCTCAAACACCCTCAGTCTATGTTCCTCCATTAATATCGGAGACCAAATTTCATACCCTAGGCATCTAATATGAAGAATTATTCTGGCCTGGAGATGAAATATACCGAGGTTTCAATTGACTGTCCTCTATCTTCAGGGCGATTGCTTGTAATGTGCCCTAGCATGGCCAACCACTGCTTCTTTCCATGTCCTCTTAAATTCGTTCACTCTTATCCTAACATTCGAGGCTACGTAAGTAATGAAGTTTAAAAAGTTTAGTTGAGAATCCAACAATTCTTGACCACAACAGTACTCGTATTTCCTGTAAACTCACAATTACCTTAGTCATGCGCCTCAAAATGTAGGCCTGAGACACTGTTAAAATACAGTTTCCTACATGCATCCCCAAATAATGTCATCCCTTTGACGGAAAATATATTTATATAAACATCGTCGGCATAATCTATTGTTCTTTGTAGGGTTAATANTCCTTCCTTCTGTTTTTCCTCACTAAAACCCTGCATGCATTCCTCTGCTCTCCCATGCGTACTACATGCCCTGTCTATTTGATCCTCCTTGACTTGACCATTGTGATTGTGTTTGGCGAGGAGTACATGCTCTAAGTTCCTCGCTGTGCGAGTCTGTGTACTACATTATGAAATACTCTCCTTTCTAGCCAATAAAACGGAAATACATTTGGATATTACACGTATTCCGCGTTCATGACCAGTTATGCTTGATGAACTAACGGACAGCTGTACGAGTACTTCCGGTAACAGAAGTACCCCTTGCTACGATTTAAACAGTTGAACATTGTAAAGGCGCGTCCACATTACTCGTGCTCGTGGGTCAGAAGCTTACTGCTGCCGGAAAATCAGGATCTGGAGCTGACGAAGTGGACGCCCAAACTGGTTTGCATACAAAGCCTTCACATTTCTTCACAACAGATATCAGCTCCAGATCCTGATTTTCCGGCAGCAGTAAGCTTCTGACCCACGAGCACGAGTAATGTGGACGCGCCTTTACAATGTTCAACTGTTTAAATCGTAGCAAGGGGTACTTCTGTTACCGGAAGTACTCGTACAGCTGTCCGTTAGTTCATCAAGCATAACTGGTCATGAACGCGGAATACGTGTAATATCCAAATGTATTTCCGTTTTATTGGCTAGAAAGGAGAGTATTTCATAATGTAGTACACAGACTCGCACAGCGAGGAACTTAGAGCATGTACTCCTCGCCAAACACAATCACAATGGTCAAGTCAAGGAGGATCAAATAGACAGGGCATGTAGTACGCATGGGAGAGCAGAGGAATGCATGCAGGGTTTTAGTGAGGAAAAACAGAAGGAAGGAAACCACCTGTACGTAGGTAGGTCGATAATATTAAAATGGTTCTTAGAGAAAGAGGATTGGGTTTTGTATACTGGATTTATCTGGCACAAGATAAGGATCACTTATGAACAGGATGATGAGCATTCAAGTTCCATAAAATCTTGGGAAATTCTTGAGTAACTGAGCAACTAGTGGCTTCTCAGAAAGTACACGGCTCCATGGAGTAGATATATAGATAGGTAGGTAGGTAGATAGGAAGATAGATAGGTACGATAGACGGATGGATGGAACTTAAACCGAATCTGTGAAAAGTGGATCTGAGATACATGGAGAGGTCGGTTCATGACCTTAAGTATCTCTCAATATGGCTCAAAATCAAAATACCCAACTATCGTTATGCAGGGACCTCTCGTATAGAATTCCACCGAAACGCTGGTTACAATATACAGGAAAGCGTTCATTTACTGCCTCATGTAAAATAGGCTTAAATGGCTCAGTAAGAAATGGCTGACTAGCATTATGCACTGATCCCTTATGTTAAATTTAATATGCATTTGGTTAAGAGTTTACGGTATACACATGAAATCTATTTGTTACATTTTCGTTTCTTTGTTTATTACTTATTTAATGACGTTGTCAATAAGTTAGGCTCTATAGTATCAAACCTGAAAGAATATGAAAGGAAACTGTCATATTATTTCGAATTCTAAGAAGAATGACTGAGGAAAATCATGAGAAACCTCAGAATAATCTGTTTCCCAACCGAGATTTGAACACGGTACCTCTCTACTTCAAGGCATAACCTTAGTCGCTTGTGCCAACTTACAAGAATAATAGATCTGGTTATACGTAACGACTGAGAGAAAAAGGAAATTTCTCTGCTACTAAACTACATAGCTGTGGGTTCACGCTCCAATGCCAGTTGCTATGTTAATTTAAAGGGACAGTAAGAGTTCAAAGTGGCCGTGCCATAGCTCAAGAGGTTAGTCGCTGGCTACCCACCGCGGGGGCCCGGTTTCGATCCCGTGTCTGGTCAAGTGGGATTTGTGGTGGACAAAGTGGCGCTGGGGCAGGTTTTCTCCGAGTATTTCGGTTTCCCCTGCCGGTCTTCATTCCACCAATTGCTCCACAATCACCCTCACCTATCATCTGGTGCTGGTACAATAGGCCAGAAGTGGCCGCAGTACAAGGGACTTAGTCCCACCCCACTAGCAATAAAAAAAGAGTTCAAAGTCCATCTTTACATCTCCCCATTTGTGTCTACATGAATAACGAAGACTTGTTCCAAAAGGTGAAGGAAATGTCTCTGTCTCGTTCATTTTACACCTTTTAAAAACTTCCTATTGAAAATTGCTCTATTGGCATCACAACATGTCTTTGCATCGGCTTCTCTGATGCGCTGTTCGCAAGCAATATCTTCAGAACCGCTGTAAGAATTTTATTCAGTTTGTTAGTTCTGTTGAAAGTTGTCGGTAAATTTTAATTTTGAATAAATCGGACAACAATCTCGGACAATTTACATGAATACCCATATCGAGGCCAAGAAAAGGTGAGCTACATCTCCACTCCACCATACGTCTTCACAGCATGGTGCTTAATTATGTCTTCATGGCGTAGTTCTTAAATAATTAAGTACAGGTACAAATTTACATTTATCTAATTTGTTAGTACGCCGGTCACGGTAGCCGAGCGGTCTGTGGCATGTACTGTCTTCTCTCGCTTGGAAACCGGGTCGTGGGTTCGGAGCTGTTTCCTGTGAGGTACGAACTGAATTCTTATATATTATTCTTATACACTGCCGGTCACGGTAGCCGAGCGGTCTAAGGCATGCACTGTCTTCGCTCGCTCGGAAGCCGGGATCGTGGGTTCGGATCTGTTTCCTGTGAGGTA
>NW_019724591.1:34244-52215 GCF_002891405.2 Cryptotermes secundus | reverse complement strand
TAGAGGGCTTGCGACGAGCTCATCGCCCGCCCAAGGAGTCCTACCGAATGTGTAAGATCTAGAAGAACCGAAGTGAACGGAGAAGTTCATGGAGGTAGGCCTAGGCCCACTGGGGCTGTAGTGCCAAGGGGGAAAAATTGTTAGTGTTATTTTCTTGTTTGTTCTACCAAATGTATACCGAACCTCTTTTCTTTTCTTTCATCTTCTTTGTACAGTTTCCAACTGTTATACGTATTTTTCTTTTCTGCCATTAATAACACTGTCATATCGGGTCTTGAAACAGAGTAATGAAACAAAAAAGATTCTGAAATGATTTAAACGAGAATTTACAAAAAAGAAACGCCCTTATCAACTTCGCCAGGTACGAGTATGTTTGTCTCTCTGACACACACGCAACAGCTGGAAAACTATGGAGCGGATTTCCTATAATTTTGGTACCTAGGAGTTTTTCAAAAGTTTGTCTGTACATTTCAACTTTAATTGCAATCGAGTTATAATATCGAGAGCTTTATACGACTCTGTAGAAGCGTTTGTGAGCCCACCTCGAGAGCAACTCGTTAAATATCTATCGGAGCGAGGAATATTTCCTTCAGAATCTGTGAAATGAAGACCATGTCCTATATCCGTCACTCTTTTCCCATGTGTCTTATGAGTTTCGAAATAATGAAACAAAGGTAGCAAGTTGGAACGCTCACAACAGCCAGTCAAATTACAGGGAGTGGCGTCCTTGCCTTGTGTCCACAGGCCCGGTGCTTAGCATCTGGTATGAGCCCTTCCCAGGGTCACGTGGCGACTAGACAAGGCTCGTTAGCCACAGCGAGCAAACTCTCCAAGGGAAGGAAACCTTAAATAAGAACTCTGGTCCTCCAAGATAGAGGGACTTTGTAACAGGCTGACGACTTATACAAGTAAAGAAAGTTAGTGTCATGATCCTAAAACATACATCATGTATAAGGACGGAAGGGGCCGCCTCTGTGGTGCAGTGATTAGAGTTCCTGGCTACAGATCCAGAGGTCCGGGTTCGATTCCCGGCGCTACCAGATTTTCTGAGAAGTAGTGGGTCTGGAACGGGGTCCACTCAGCCTCGTGAGGATAACTGAGGAGCAATTTCAAGGAAATAACGGTTCCGGTGGTCTAGAAAACCGAAATTAACAGCCGTGGGGATTCGTTGCGCTGACCACGCGACATCCTCTATCCGCAAAAATTGACACTAACATTGCCGATAAGCTGCTGTCGCTCGGTCGGTATAGTTCGCTTGCGGACTACAGCCCACGGAGTTTTATGAGGACGGAAAGGGCTAGCAGGCAACCCTTGCACATGCTGGAGATGGCAAAGCTTCAAGGATCGATTCACTGATTTTGGTAACCTGCTTAGTTAAGACGACAAATAAATTAGGAAATTCACGAACAGAATATGTAGTAGTAATAGCAGAGCGAGGCATGTACTGTCTTCGCTCGCTTGGAAACCGGGATCATGGGTTCGAATCCCACTCAGGGCATGGATATTGAGTTTGTGTGTGTGCGTTTATCTGTGTTTGTGTACAGGTAGAGGCCTTGCGACTAGCTGATCACCCGCCCAAGGAGTCCTACCGAATGTGTAAGATCTAGAAAAACGGAAGTGAACGGAGAAGTTCATGGAGGTAGGCCTGGGCCCACTGGGGCTGTAGTGCCAAGGAAAAAAAAAATAGCAGAGCGAATGCGTAAGAATTTTTTTTACCTTCTGCTTACGTTTCCTAACTTGTTACGTTCCTTGCTGCAATATCTACCAGCGGAAGATATTTTGATTACGTAAGTCTGGTGCTGTTAGCGATAGTAGAATTTCAGGTTAATAAGGTTCTAATTTCAAATCGTATTAAAGTTTAGTTCGCTACTTACTTTACGTGATAAAATAAACTTTATTGAAATTGCGACTTAGAATTTCATTACTCTCAGTTTGGGGTGTCAAAAGGGTGTGGTCTTTTATATCCTACTTTTAAACGTTCTTTTTAATGGCAGTCATTTTAGCGTCTTCCTGTCCCTAAGAGCAATCGTTGCTTGCCTGACAGGAAACGTTACACGCGATTTTTAGATTGGATAAAACGCGCTGAAGGTTCAATCCGTGTCTTCAGTCAGTATCCACTGTTCTGAAGGTGGGTGATATAACTGGTGACAGATACATTGAAAGGTCGTGTATTAAATATCGGTGGTTACACAGGGTTATTCACTTAGAGGAAGCTTCGAATTAATGATTATAAATCACTAAATAATTTAATGATGCGTATGAAACTTGGCGAATTAAAGATGTGGAGATAATTAGATTACAGAATATTGTGGCGTGCCGCCTAAAAGCCAAAAAATCTGAGAGGGCGTCCATTTTCTAGACAACAGCTTTGTTAAAACGCGTTTCTGAGACAGCGCATACAGATACGTCCATTGCTAGACAACGGCTCAGTAACTATGTTTCCCATACAACAAGGAACAGTGAATACCTCGTTGCCTAGGCAGCAATCGTAAACATGTAAACGCTACAACACGTACATTGCCAGACATTGTCACGGAAATGAAGGCCACAGCTTCTGCAGTTCCCGCTACAACGAATACCCTTCAAGAAGGTGTCTCTATTCCGTCCGACTATGGAAGATAGACAAAACAGAACACAGGAAACCAGGGCGGAAACACCACCCCCGTATTGAATCGGGGTCGAATACCTCCACCGTGACCCTGTGAGTCGTAGGAGGCGACGAAAATGGAAGTCTCAAATCTGAGACAGTAAAATATGGTCGCGTGTCCCAAGGGACTCGGACCCGAGAAAGACTGCGCTATCAAAGCCCAGCAGCATATACAAAAGACAGACCCGTCCTCTCGTCAGAGAGGGCGCCCCACAGAAACAAGACCGTAACTGCCAGACGGTACTAATTAATATCTGGTCATGAGTCTCAGATGGGGCTCGACACCAAGACTTACTGACTGACTGACCGTCAGTCGCAATGTGACTTTGACTTTGACTTTGAGGACAGAGAACATTGGAGAAGACGGGATCAGTGGTCAGATCAGAGACGATGGGCCATTCAGGTCGCATCGTCTACAAGACGGTATTTCAGAGTGATTGTATTGATTGCAATTGTGATTGTAAACGACTTATCGAATAAAGAGCTTCGTCTAATCGAGAAGCAACAACTGTTTGTCTCGGAACCCCAGATACGTGACAATATGTTGAAATTTGTTTCCCTCCACCTAGAGAGACACAGACCGTCGCGACGCTCTTTGTTCGAGGGTGCTGCATGGCAGAAGAGATTACATTTCATTGGTAATGTAAATGGCGCGAATCTGGCAGACGGGCGCCAGATCAGTGTTGCAAAGTACACAGTGTTACCAGGTTTCGTTTTCATTGGTAAATTAATGCAATAATTATAATTATTAATTCTGAGCCTCATTCGAATGATTCGCCATATCAAAGCAGTGCAGCTACTCTTAATATTATAATGTGGATGGCGCAACAGGAAGTAGGGGTCACGTGAACTCTACGTTTCCGCGAGTGACATCACATACCCCCACTCCTTCCATCATTACGCAACGCTTGGTAAGCACCCCACCCCCCGAGGCTGAGACGTCACGCAACAGGCGAGTCCGTGCAGCGACTGTTGCTAGGCAATGCGTATATTAATATTTATCTTATTTTCGTTGTTTTTTAACAATGGATTTAGTAGCTGCGTTATATGGCGTATGGGTGAGATATTAATAATGATTTGGGAAGAATTATAAGGTAGCGTTTCTGACGCAATCGAGGTATTATATTTCCTGGATAGCCTGAAGAAACCCACAAAAAGAAACCCAGGAGAGCATTAATCCCGGCCGAGATTCGAACCAAATACGAGTCAGGGCGTTACGCCTGCGCCGACAAGGGAGATGTCACGTTGAATCACCACTTGACAACTTTACACCTAGATTCTAAACGGTTCTGACGATGGGCGATGGCACACAGAATTACTGGGTTTTTGGACCTTTCCATTGTCCGATTTTCTGGGAAACAGAAAACACGACGTTTCGGAAATTGGATCTGTTTCCGTCTTCAGGTGAGGAAGCAAGACACCTATTCAGTTGGGTCCCTTAGAAAGAGCTTATCTCTATAACTGGATCCAGTTACCCCCGAGGAAAGAGTCCCCGGTGCCCAATGGATAGGAGGTTCGGTGGACCCCAGAGCAGGTCTGGAAGCCATGGAATAGAGAAAACTTTCTTGCCCTTGACGGGAATCGAATTCTGGCCGCCCAACTCTTCGCGCACCGCTATACCGACTACGCCCTCCCCGCTCCTAACCTTAAATATAAGATATTTATTATTATTATTTATTTAACTACGAATGGGTTTTTACTCTGCGACAGTGGTACTACAGTAAGACACAACACGCAAATAACACACCACATTCAAACAAAACACATCACAGGGAACTACACAAACAATAAAGGACACACTACACAGAATGAATACAATGCAAATACAATTACAACTACAGTTATATAAATTAATATTAATAAGATATAAGCATACTATACACTAAACAATTACAGTAATGAAATACATAAAATATGTTTTTGCCTGATTATGGATTGTTATACCTATTAACCACGCCCTAGTGATACTTATGTATGGGGAGTGGAGGTAAAGCTCTCACGTGTTTGTAGCCTCTACACTTGGTGCAGATGTGTGACCAGTTGCACGCCGCGGTGCATCTGCCTCGACGAGAAAGGGCCCAAGTAGGAAACCCTGTTGAGCAAGATGGATTGGTCCCGTGTGGACCCGAATCTCGAGGTGAAGGGAAATTTGAGTGGCGATTATCAGTGGTGATCCCACGTGGAACTGATGGAGGGTGATACACAGCCCAAGAGAGCATACAAGCTATGTAACAGACCTAGGGGAAAGTAAATGCCAGTAGCCCTGAGAGGAGGCCGTCGGACCACAGGTGAGACTCGCTCGTAACATGCCCTAAATATCTCAATCTTGACCGTAAGAAAGAAGAAGAGAAGAAGAAGAAAACAAGGTACTTATGTAAAGAATCTATATTTTATCTAAGAACAAAACGAGTCTCACAAAAAACTTGAGTATTGCCCATGGTTTTAGGTGTAGTAAAAGTAAAAGTAAAGCTATCCCTGTAACAGGTCGTGGAGGCCCACAGGGTTGTGAGATGTTGAGGTTCCCACATTTTCTAATCTAGACAATCGGTTCACAGATGGCACTAAGTTTGTCAGCCTTACGCGCCGGCCGCCGTTTGCCCCCAAGAATATTGCTGGTACTCATTTCTGTTAGAGGCTGAGTCGACCCCAGGGCCTTAGTGCGGCTGGAAGGATTAGATCAAGTTAAATATTTTAATGACCTTATCGGGATCTGAACCCGCGACCTTCTGGCTTGTAGTATAGTACCTCAACCATGGATAGTTTCAATCACTAAGCGAAATCGAGAATAAACAGGTGTTTATGGAAAAAATCGCCGTTTATTGTGAGAACCATTGCAATGAAAACGTGTATTTACCTTTCAGTACCAATTAATTCAGGTTATGACAATTGTTTCTATATTTATTCTTATTTTTCATAATAACTGGAAATGCAATCCTGTTTTTCGTGATTTTAGAGAAACAAATGCCTCAATAAAATCTGTGGGTTCTATTTCCCTTCCAGGTTGGCCCCCGGAAATCCGCCCTGGTCGCTCCCTCGTAAATCCGGCCCAGATGGTACTGTACATACAGTAACCGATATGCTTTTAAATGGTTAACAGTTAACGCTCTCTATTATCGTAAAATTTCAGAACATACCTAGTGATTCCCCTCGCTCCAGAGAGCAATTGGAAAATAGGAAGGGATTCCAATTCAATTACAGATCTACGTGGAATACTAACAAACAATTTACGTGCTTCAATTGTTTTAAAGGGTTTGTATCAATGTAATGAGACCGCCTCTATGGTCTAACGATCAGAGTTCCTGGCTACAGATCCAGAGATCCGGGTTCGATTCCCGGCGCTAGCAGATTTTCTGAGAAGTAGTGGGTCTGGAACTGGGTCCACTCAGCCTCGTGATGATAATTGAGCAGCTATTTCAAGGAAATAGCGGCTCGGGTCTAGAAAACCGAGATTAATGGTCGTGGGTTACACGAACACTAGTCCTCTTGGTAATGGATCTCAACACAGAAACTAGAGCTTAAAATCACTCCAAGTAATGCACATAATTAAAGTCTTCCAATCACACGCCAAGTCTTCACACGACGAACTTCTCCTGGCTCGGTCATGGCGCCGACCGCATAAAAAACTCCGCACTCCCATTGTTGCCTTGCGTGTATTCGGTCGCAAGGCGTTTAACGGTCAGTTACCTAGCAACGCTCTGTCCATCCACGTTACAGTATTTAGCACATAAAGAATTGCTGTGATCAGAGGTTATAATTTGGAGATAGTAATGAAGGTCAGTGCCGTCAAGCGATACTGTTTCTCAAACATGTTTGAGGTTGCGACATCATCGGATAGTGACGTAGAGCTCTACTCCATCATTGAAAAGTTAATAGGTTTTATTTTCAGCATAAGGTGGTAACCAAAACCGCCATTTTATTTGAACACAAAAGCCTTTTTTAGTAAGGTTGTTTACATAAGGTTTATTTGGGTAAACAATTTATTGGAAAATAATAATAAAATGGAGAGGAAATTGAAGAAAGTGGTCGTAGCCTGACTGAAGTACTACATAACGCTTCGGAGGAACAAGTATCCTCCACCTTCAGGGTTGAAGAATAAGCCAAGCAAGAGATTATCATGAAACAAGTAGACAGACACAGTTAATTCATAATTAAGTTTTGTAATTGCTGTCTTCTGGATTATAATCTGTTTCATACTGGTTTGTCACTTGGATACTCTTTTACCCTGAAGATGTAGGAGACATATTCTTCAGAAACGTCGATGGTCTTTTAACTGATTACACCATGGAAATATATCACATAAGATACAACTGCTCATAACCACCGCTGTGAGAACCCAAAATCCTACAATTTTTTAAATGATTACGGAACCAAGAATCTGCATTAGACGTAATACAAACGAAATTTAGGAACCTCGATAGCTCAGTCAGAGTAGCGACGGGGCTTGACGTTCGGGGTTAGATTCAAGGCACGGGCAAAAGAATTCTTTCGTCTCCACAGAGTTCAGACCGACCCTGAGGCCAATTCAGCCTCTTGTCCAATGGTACTCTGGCCTTTTACATGGGGGGAGGTAAAGCGGCCAGGATTTGAAAATGATCACTCACCTCCACCTACTACCTCCAACTCGCACACGTCTTCTTTGCGTAGTACTTAATGAGATCTGACGATTGAGGTTACGAATCTGACAGTTGAGGGCCTAGCCTGGAATTGTAATCACAAGTCCTGCTGATAAGTGAGACAGATGTTTAGTAATTATGTTTTGATACTATCGGATCTCTTTTATTGCCTCTTTTTATGTCAATCAATTTTAAGTGCCCTTAGCTGACCTGGAGGCCTTGAGAAACGTATATTCGGAAACCCAATATGAAATGCGAGAGAAATCGATTCATGGGCGACTAATACAAATATTGTCTCCATATCGAATCCGGAGAACTAGATAATCTCAAAGAGTTCCAATATTGACATTTGACTTCGTGGCAATATACCAACATACTCATATCTGTTATTTTCTTTCCGTAGGTCATTTAATGACTTTCAGTAGGATGATAGATGAATGATGGTGAACTTGAAAGAAGTGGTCGTGTCCTAATCGAGATACTGTCGCAGAATTTGCCTGGAGGGACTGAGAAAAAACCACTAAAAGTAACCTTAAGGAAATCCGTTGTCACAACCGAGATTCTACATACTACAAGTCCACAGCGTCACTTCTAGACAAACGCCTTTGGTGCCCTTAACGGATTGTGTTATTTTATTATAATTAGTAAAGTAAAAAATTAAAGCTATCCCTGTAACAGGCCATGAAGGCCCATAGGGTTGTGAGACGTCGAGTGTCCCACATTATCTAGACAATCGGCTCAAAGATGGCGGTAAGGTTGTCAGCCTTTTAAACTGCAAATGGGTTTTTACCCGATGGCAGTGGTACTACAATAAGACACAACACACAAATAACATACATCACACAAAATAACACAGCACACTCAAACAATAAAGGACACACTACACGTAATGAGTACAATGCAAATGCGATTCCTAATACCTACAAAAGTGGCCGATGTTTTCTGTATGCATGACAACTGCTAAAAACACTAACTCCATGGAGCAGAGTCGTTCTTCGGAAGCTAACAGTTACTCATTCAGCCACCCCCCCCCCGCCCATTTCTGTGGAATGCGATATTCCTTATCAAGTACATGTGCTCCCGTACCTGGTTTCTATTCTGACTGCAATAAGTCAAGTCCACACTCTTCCAAATTATTTCGTTAAGATTCATTTTAATATCATCCTCCATCTACAAGTAGGAGGGCACGCGGTAGAGTAGTTATTTGAGGCACTATGCTACAAGCCAGAAGGTCGCGGGTTCGAGTCCCGATGAGGTGGATTTTATTTTTCAATCGACCTAGTCCTTCCAGCCGCATTATGACCCTCGGGTAGACTCAGCATCTAACAGAAATGAGTACCAGGAATCTTCCTGATGGAAAAGGGCGGCCGCCGAGTAGGGCTTATAACCTTACCGCCATCTGTGAGCCGATTATCTAGAGAAAATGTGGGAACCTCGACGTCTCACAACCCTATGGGCCTTCATGGCTTCTTACAGGGATAGCTTTACCGTTTTATCTACAAGTAAGGAATTCAGATTCTACTACAGAAATTTTGCATGCATTTCTCTTGTCCGCACACTTGCTGCGTGCTGCCTCAAACCAGTCATTCTCCTAATAATGTTTGGAAACAGTTACAAATGATGTAGCTTTTCATTATGCAATTGTGCCCAGAATTGTGTTACTTTTTCAATCTGAGCACTAAATATTCTCTTCAGCATCCCGTTCAAAAACACCCTCAGGCTGTATTCTGTCCTTAATGCGGAAGACCGAGTTTCACACCCACAGACAAAATTGTCGTCTTTTTACGTTTTAATCTTTAGACAACAACACGTTTAGAAACTGAATCAAATTTTGATTTCTTTCCAAAATATTCGAACTTCGCCACATTTTCGAAGTATCCATAAGCTATCCCAGTGCTGTAGTTGTGTCCTTCATTCTGGTCACGAGACATCATCGTTACAATTGCCTCTAGGTTATCATACTTACTAGCTTCTGTTAGAGCTTTCTGTTTTTCCCTAATAAATTAACATCATTAGCGCAAATGAGAAGGCAAAATGTTGCACTGAATCCAAAATTCTCCCGGTTTTATCGGACCTTCCTAGTGGCATACACTAGCGGCTGCATACTGCTATTAAAATAATTTGCATTGGGCGGTTTGTCCAGTGATTAAATAATTTCTTCCTTGCTTTAAAGGAATTTCTGTTTCATCTGGACTTTGTCCCTAATTCTAACTAGGTCAAGTTTTCTGCTCCTGCCACATATGCACATAAGATTTTCTAAGTACCAAATCTCATATTTAACTAAATCCCACCTTTCTCAAAGTAATACTTTTAGTGACGGGCTAACATTATGGGGTTTTTATTTAACCACCTACTTATTTACTTAATTACTTATGGAGGAGCCGCCAATTTTGCAGCTACTCAAGAATTTTTCCAAGCATTTTATTGAACCCGAAGGTTTACAAGAGCCCTCCACTAGTACCTATCCTGAGTCAGATCAATCCAATCCATGCAATGCCATCTTGTCTCTCTAAGATCCACTGTAATATTGTCCACCCACTTACTCCTTGGTCTTCCCAGTGGTCTCTTTCCTTCTGGCTTTCCCACTAATATCCTATATGCATCCGCTTCTCCACCATTCTTGCTACATGCCCTGCCCACCTCATCCTCCTTGACTTGATCATTCTAATTGTACTTGGAGAAGAGTACAAGTTATGAAGCTCCTCATTATGCAGTTTTCTCCAGTCTCCTGTCACTTCATCTCTCTTCAGTCCAAATATTTTCCTCAACACCCTGTTCTCAAACACTCCCAGTCTATGTTCCTCCCTTAATGCAAGAGACCAAGTTTCATACCCATACAGAACCACAGGAAAAATTATAGTTTTGTATTTGCTAATTTTTATGTTTTTCACGGCAAACGAGAAGACATAAGGTTTTGCACTGATTGGTAGCAAGCATTACCCGAGTTCAATCGCCTCTTAATTTCTTACTGAATCAGGTTTTGATTTGTTATCGTCATTCCCAAATATCAGAACAGTGCCACATTTTCAAAACCTCTGTTTCCCATATAACCATCTACACTATCACCATGTACAAGATATTTGGTGATATCATCTTGATTTCTTCATATTGTTAGAGTAGTTTATTAGCGACTTGTTTGTTTATTCGTCCTTGTGTGATTTCCTGCTGATGTTTGATATGTAGGCTGATGATGTATGTGACTGAAGGATGGAAGCGTCGTTAAATATTTCAACCATACGCAACATGGAGCTGCAATGCAGAATTCAGAACATGTCCTTTCCCCTTTGCTTGTGCATTATTCCTTTTTTTTTTTTTTGTGTGGAGAAACGGCATTAAGCATTATAATCAGGTAATACGAAACGAGAAACAAAAACGAAAACATCGATATAACAAAGGAGAGCATAGTCAGGTTTCGTCTGCCATCTATTGACGAAAATGTTCCCTGCAATCTGCGGCTGTCTGTGGCCGAGAATGTGCGAAAGGTCATCTACTGGACTATTACGAAGTACAAGGGAATCAGTGGCCGCCGTGCAGACTGGACCCAGCTGGACTCCACCCCTCCACTAAGCGACGCGAAAATATACCACTGGAGGTCGCGGTGCAAGGGTCGAGAAGGCCCACCCCTTATACATTCATTCATTCAAGCGAAGTGAAAAGGGCGCTAGAGCAGAGTTTGTTCTCTCTTGTCATCTATTGTCCGAAATGTTTTTGCGATTGTTTCTTTTTAAATTGTAAGGAAAAAATGTAAATACAAAAGAGGCCTAGGCAATGCCCATCCGGCCTTTTTCGCTTGGTAGGAAGATAACAGTGGCTGCCATCTATCAACCAAATACAGAAGTACATTGGTGTACGTAAGCGGAGGAGTACAGAGAAATTTCACTCCGTGGTAGTGGCAATAATATAGTGTATTTCATTTCATTGTCAGATGTTATTCGAGTAGTTCCTACGTATTGCGGAGTTGTAAGTGAAAGACAAAGTTGTCTCTGTGCGTACCAATTAAGCACTACGCAATGAAGGTGTATGGGGAAGTGGATTTATAGATCCACATTTTCTCAACCTCGGCGCTAGCTGGAGGTGAGTGGTCAGCTTCACGCCCCTGCCGCTTTACCCCCGGGGTAAGAATTCACTGTACCCATTGGGTGGACCCCAGAACCTGTCTGGACAACATGGAGGAGAAAAAATTCTTGATTCTTTCCGGGACTCGAACTCCGACCACTGGGTCGTGTAGCCCTAAGCTAGTCGCTATACCAGCTAAGCTATCCCGGTTCCTATGATGAAATTGTATTTCAGTTAATTGGTGAGTACAGTGAGTACGGTGTCCAGAGTTGTAATGCCGTGTAAGTCAGAGAAGGCCTGACGTTTCGGAGGAACATATCGCACTTATTTATAGTGTCAAAGAATAAACCAATCAAGAAATGAGCAGAAACATGCAGCAGCCTGCTGTAATGCGTTACAACCCAGAAGATTGTATTCTTCATAATCACTTCCATGAGAACTTCAGTAGCAACACGGGTTCCTGAAATGCCTCCATATAGATAGTAAGGAACAAAATCGAGTGACCCATTATAGTAAGAGATTAGGGTTAGAAATGCCTAAGATATAGGTAAAAATTCTATAAAATCAGAATTTCAAGTTTGCTTACAGGCCTGAATGAATGACTGTGGGAACAGCATTAGTTGCTGAAGATGATAATGTGGATTCTCCATACTTTGCTGATGACAAAATGATTGAAGCTTAAAATGAAGTTTATGTTGCTTATATGATAATTTCTGAAGGATATAAAAAGCTATACCCTGAGAGCTATACCAGCGGTAGCGTAGCTTCTGGCAGGGCCTCCTCTGCTGGACAGGTCAAAGGGTAGGCATCAGACGAAGAGAGATACCAAAAACCAAAAACTGATGCCGGAAGCAGCGTCATCAGCAGCGACTTGAAGCACAGAGCAAATGATGCTCGAGATGGTTCAAGTTCGTATAGCAACAGGCGTGACCAGAGTGGTTTGAACGGCTGTTGTACTGCGATGTGGAAAGCAAATGGAAAAACTACCACATTATCACTTTTCCTGGATAGTCTCTTTCCAAAAACAGAAGATCGCATTAAGTGGAGGAACTGTTTTGGAAGAGACTGTGGACCTGTCGTCTGACAGATTACTGATGAATGAAAGAATTTAAAGTGGGCATTAGGAAAAAGCAATATCTTGCCGTAGATATTTCCAAGTAGTGGATCTAAGAATTGAATTACCTTTCCATTTTCAATTATGAAGGGTCTACCGTCTAAGCACAAGCTAGTAAAATGATTGCAACAAAATAAGAAGAGGACAAGATGGAACTAAAATGCTAAATTCGGTCTTGTATAAGTATAAATACAAATAAAAAAACAACATTTACTTCTTTATTGAAGAATGGAGCAGTTCATGAGAGAAATAAATAAATCGTTACCATAAAAGCCCGAAATATGGTGAAACCTAGGATTTACGCGCCGAACCTAGGTTTTACCAGAATTCGGGCTTATGAGGTAACATACACAAAGGAATTAAATTATAAGTAACAGAAACGGGGATTGGGATTAGATGTACGAAAATTCTTTCCTGATAAGGCTCGGAATCAGATGAGTAGAGAAGAGACTCAAGTATACACACTGTAAAAGATCGGGTAAACGAAAAGCAAATGGTGTATTATAGTGATATTCGTCGAAGTGGAGGAAGTCGTTTGCAACGCTGGGCATTGAAGTTAACCCAGAAGAATGCCGGAGAAGAGGCAGATCATGACACATGTAGACTAACGATCGTGAGGATATAGCGCTGCCTGAGAAACATCTAGAAAGTCGTGAAAACATGGAGCACGGAATCCGTAAGGACGGGGGCACATGAAGGAAACGGGCAACCGCAATTTCCGACAAAAGTTTTCAGCCTGAGTTGAACACATGTTACTGAATGGAGCAGCGCAAAATTGAGGAAATGGCAACGCAACTTGCGGAAAGACTGAGAAAATCAACTTCCAGGCAACGGAGCAGGCCAGTTTTCTCATAATTAGGTTGCCCCGTGATTTCCTAGTGTCAGCTGTTCTATAACCCATTTCAGCTTCTTAAGATGTCACGAAAGGTTGACATAGCTACTAATTTTGTTTTTGTGCAGTTAATTGAGCAAGAGCCTGGTGTATATGACAAACGCTACCCAGACTATGTAGTTACTATGTTAGTAAAGTAAAAAAGTAAAGTAAAGCTATCCCTGTAACAGGCCGTGAAGGCCCATAGGGTTGTGAGACGTTAAGGGTCCCACATTACCTTGACAATCGGCTCAAAGATGGCGGTAAGGTTGTCAGTCTTACGCGCCGGCCGCGCTTCCCTCCCCAGGAAAATTACTTAATTCCTGGTACTCATTTCTGTTAAGAGGCTGAGTAAACCCCAGGGCCTAGTGCGGCCGGAAGGATTAGGTCAATTGAAAAAAATCCAATGACCTCATCGGGACTTGAAACCGCGACCTTCCAGCTTGTAGCATAGTACCTTAACCACTACGCTACCGCGTATGCCCCCCCCCAAACTATGTTAGGCAAGACAAAATAGATTTGGCATGGGAAAGAATTTCTCATAAGACGATGGAGTCCAGATCCAGGGTTCTTTCGGAACAATATACGCGCTTCAGTTAAATTTTCACAGAAGAATGTTTATTTTCTTTTCCTAATATTGTATTTAAGCATCCTGTTGCACTAATATTTCACATATATTTCCGTCTTAAATACAACTTATTATAGCCATCCTCCTTCCACATTACAGGGTTCTGCTATACAGAGTGTCCCAGAAGGAATGTGCCAGACTTCAGGAGCGTGTTCCTTATGTTAAACTATGCAGATAGAACCCAAAACACCTATGTCCAAAGTTGAACGGTTACGGAGATAATGGCCCGAGAAAAGTGTGGTCTTCTGAAGGGTCCACGCACTGTACCTGTCAGCTGGCTACTCTTATCTGTGTTTGTCCTTGAGTGTGGTGATGGCAGCTCACGGTAGCCCCATAGACTCGCATACCAGAACGCGCAGTCAGCAATGTTACGTCAGCGCTTGCCATTCATGTCTCACATATAGTGCTTGGAACTCTTGACGACAACTTTGACATGGCGTGCGAGTTTTTTGTAGTTCAGTTTAATGGCTTCATGTCACTCACAAGTTAGTTTGATGTTACGTACATTATTAACATTACAGAAACCACATATTCCTGCCAGTTTTAATATGTATTTGGTAATCAACATGTGTGTAAAACCTGTCAAAGTTTCACACTTCTCTGGCCATTATCTCCGTAACCGTTCAACTTTGGACATTGGTGTTTTGGGTTATATCGGCATACTCTAACATAAGGAACACCCTCCCAAAGTTTGGCACATTCCTCCTGGGACACTCTGTATATGGCCATTATCAGGGGTCTTCTATCTTACTAAAATTGTTGCACTGTATATAAAAATTTCGTATAGAGTGTGAACGCGATATTTCTTGATTAAAATAAATTGACCTTAATTAAAACAAATTAATTAACATCCCAATATTTTCCTTATGGTCGTCGTCCTCTCTTCTCACGCCGTCTCAGCCGTTCTCAACTATCACCGTAGGACCAGTATTATTCTCTTCCATTGCAAAAGGTAAGTGCACGAAATTAAAAAAAAAATACAATTATGCATTAGGTCGAAAGAACATACCCATTGAAGATGATGTGAGCAATAAATCAAACATGAGTTTGCTCAGTGTGCGCCTGCTAATCTGGAAACCAGTTCCCCGCTTGAAAACTGCGATTTTTCAAGGAAATTGCGGTTGCGTTGAGGTTGCGAAGTGACGTTTGGCTGCCAGGCCGCGCCTAGATATTTTACTTTGTTGTAGTGGTAGTCCTGGTCAGGCACACAGTATCTTTCGAAACATTGTCAGATGTCGTTCTGATAGTTTCCTTTTCTGACGTCAGCAGGATATTCGTTCATAATTGGTCAGTTCGGGGACGAAGGTCGCGAAACTTCTGGAAATTATTACATAGCACATATTTGCAGGATCCGTTGTTGAAGTGTGTCGTTGGTTGAACTTTTAATTCGACTTGTGAGCTGTGTGCACTAGGTAAGGAACTCGTGGTTCAGAAGAAGGTAAGAGACTATTAGTGTATTTGAAATTGCTTCTACAGCCAATGGTAAAAGTGTGATTCACAGATACCTTGGACATTATTGCTGCTTTACATATAATATTAAAAATCATGTTTAAAAGAACCATAATCAATTTATAGTTCTGTCGCCACTGTTTTTGGAAAAATTTGGTGCATGCTGGTTGAAAGTGTGAATGATGAAGCCATGATTGTACTAGGCCTTTGTACGTGGAGACTTCTCGCAACTTTACGAGGGAATGGTAGAAAATAAACCGAACTTTAATCCAAAGCATTCTTATTACTTTGACAGGGAAAATCTATTAATGGCGATTAATACGAACTTGGAACAAGAGATAGTATGAATATTCATTAAACAAATGTGACTATCGTATTTAATCATATTGACTTCCGGAAGTGGAACCGAAGTTATTTCAAGAAAGGAAGAGACCACATATTTCGGATTTGTTACGTAATAGTACATTTTCCAACTCTTTGTGATTATTAGGTTTTTTTTACCATTTTATCCTTTTTCAGAATATTTTTAAAATATGCTCTGAGGAATTTGAAATTTGAGTAATATTTGTTTGTTGTAGTATTGACAGCTTTGTATCTTGACTAGCCACCCTTCAACTTAACCAGTTTGGCCGATTTTGATAAAACATTTTGTATAAACGTTATTGCCTTGGAAGCCACCTTAACCCTGTATCTTTCAGTTTCCCTCGTGTGTTGTATCAACATAGAAGACAGGCTTTTTTTTGAGGGGAGCCAGCACTGTTCGTAGGACCCCGAAATAATATTAAAAAAATGTGGAACTATCTTAATGGCTCTTTTCTTTCGTTAGTGTAAAACAACATGGCTGCCATTGAAATATTTTGTTTTTCTTTTTGATTACCCCATGGTTCTGTGCATGTGGAGCTTGGTATTCAGGTAGATACCTAACATGCCCACAAATTGTGTATAAGATGAGGACAGTCTTTTGGGTTGTAATGTGGCATAGCTCAGAGAGAGCCTGAAGTTTCAGAGGAAAATATTTTTTTTTTAACCTTTGGGACTGAAGATTATGTCTAGTGAGAAACCAGCAGAAGCAGGTGGGATGTTGAACTTGCATGGCTTTGACCCTGAAGATGGAGGTGAATGGAGATCAGGCACCATACTCCTCATGGTCACTTTGAGATGTCAGATCCATATAAAGTGTTGTTTGTCAAGAATCGCGTGGTCTGTGCAGATATTGGAGATTATGTCCAAATGTAACAAAGCCAGTGTTGGTGCTTACATGATAAGTTCTGTGAAAAGAGAATGATATTGACAATGACAATACAGTTATAAATGGTAAATTTCAATTTTCAATGATAGGCATTGTTCTCGACTATTGCATTCCATGGAATAAGTAAAATTAGTATCCTATCAAATGCAGTGTTTCTTAATAATAAAATAAAGCTTTAAAGTATTTTGCTCAGTGATGGTCATCATAAGCTAAAATAATAATGAATATAGTATGAAAAATACTTAATATGAAATATGCATTTATATGTATGAAAATAAGAGCAAATATAAAACTGAATAATTTATTATATTTGCAGATGACACACTGGCAAGGTTTTACTCAGTCGAAAAGTTCAGTAATTTTTAAAAACTTGTTCTAAATAGTGTTCTAACCCTTACACAACAACACATGCATGTAATACACATCAAACATTTCATTTAAAGTGTTAGTTGCCTTCTGATGATGGTCATTATTTTCCAAAACATGTAATTCTGAACTTTACTCAATTATTAAAAAAAAAATTGTTGCATTTGATGGAATTTAATCCTGATTTTGATTATGATAAATGCCAATTTGATCAGGATTAAAAAACAAAACTACCTAAACCATTATTGCGTTGTACTATTACGGTACAAATTTACTTATATATTGCTTCTGTAATACAATATTTAACACTGGAAGACACTGATAGGAAGGTGAACTTAGGGATTCTGCCTGACACTTCTTGTATTTTGTATACATAAGGATTTTGTCATTGAATTGTGAGGAATATTAAAAATCAATACAAGCAAAAACTGCAAGTTGTCCTGATTCTAATAGTAGAAACCAACTGTTCAGTACTGATAATATGACAGCTACCATTACATTTACTACTGAATTAGTTCCATTGTTCATCTTGGTCTTTTGATGTGGCTGCTTTCAGAGGAGTTTCCCCACAAAAATTTTGTATGTACTAATATTTCTTCTAGTCACCATTTGAGTAACATGACTGGCCTGACAGTTGGTGTTTACATATCCGGATGGCCTTCATATGCCAGTGATTTAAAAAATATCTTGCTTTTAAGCTAGGGCAGTGAATACGATGTGGTACCCAAAAGAAACCGAACTAATTTTTTTGTGGGCAGAGCTTTTGTAGTGCCGCGTTTTGCCGCTATGAGTGCATAGAGCTAACATTCCTGAGTCGATAAGCAGACTGTCGTTGCTTCAGAAGGTAAGGACTAGTTTTGGCAGAGTTTATAGTGACAACTGTTTTGTGTGATCGTCATTTTTGCAATGGCTGATTTTCATGAACAGCGTGTGGCGGTGAAATTCTGCTTTTTGCTCGGGAAAAGTGGAACAGAAACT
>NW_019724591.1:23801-33544 GCF_002891405.2 Cryptotermes secundus | reverse complement strand
TCAAAAGATGAATTTAGACAATGTTTTGAAAAATGGAATAAAAGACTAGACAAGTGTATTAGTGTAAGTGGAGAGTACTTTGAAGGGGATTGAAGGTTTGTGCTTAAAATTTGAATAAATAAGTTTAAAAAAATAAGTTCGGTTTCTTTTGGGTACCCCCTCGTATATGTATTTACCAGAATGAGTGATCCATAAGGTAGTTATTTAAAAGTAATGCCTTTTTGAAATATGACTGGGAGGCTAGATTATGTCAAAGTGATCTTGAGTCTACCTCATTGTTGCAGGAACACCATATTGTCATAAGAGTTATGGGTGAATGCCAGAATAATGTCTTGAAATAGGCCGTAACTGCTTCCTGCCCACTTCTTTTAGCTCATAATTATATTGTGACATGATGGCTAACTTATTTTGTCCAGAGGTTCTCGGTATATAACCCGGCACAGGCTTCATAGAAAACACTGCTTCTAACTGCCCTGCATTGTTCGTGTGTGTGTCTGTTTCTGCAGAAACTTGTTTATCAAGCCGTAACCACTCAACAGACAACGCAGACATGTCACAATATTGTTCAGTGCCAAATAAAATGATTCCGGGCAGTAAAATGAATACTGATAAAATATCACTCCTTATTGTGAAATGTTTAAACTTCCTGAATTTTATGTGTTGTGCACCAATTGAGGATAATAGGCACTATTGGTATTTTGAAGACGTATGCACGTGAAGGTAATGTTTTTTTTTTGTCGTATATTTGTTTCAGCACTCGGATAACAAAAGATTGCTAATTCAAAATGGTGAAAGAGACGACTTATTACGATGTTCTGGGGGTGAAACCCAGCTGTTCTAATGAAGAATTAAAGAAAGCATATAGGAAGTTAGCATTAAAATACCATCCTGATAAGAATCCCAATGAGGGAGAAAAGGTAATGTGAATTGTATTTAGTGTATCATCATCATCATCATCATCACTGGCATGACAGCCCTTTGTGAGCCCTGGCCTTCCTCAGGATTGCTCGCCATTCTTCTCCATTCAATGCTACATTCCTCCAGTTCTTCACACCCAAAACTTTATGTCCTGCCACACACATTCTTCCCATCTCAATCTTGGTCTTCCCACTCTCCTATTTCCTTCTGGCTTAATATTAAGTATTTTCTTAATCGTTCTATTCTCGCTGGCACGTATTATGTATCCAGCCCATTGAAGCCTTTTCACCTTTATAAATCCAATATTTTCTGGTTCATTAAATAGTTTGTATAGCTCATGGTTATACCTCTTCCTCCATATTCCATTTTCTTCCACTGGTCCAAAGATGTATCTCAGGATCCTCCTTTCAAATATACTTAACAGTCTTTCATCTGATCGTGACAGTGGCCAGGTCTCAGAGGCATAAGATAGCACTGATCTTATAAGTATTTTATACTTCATAGTTTTGGTTTTCCTGGGTATTAGTTGGGATTTCAGGTGTTTCCTAAGGTCATGGAGACATTTATTTGCCGCAAGTACACGCTTTTTTATTTCATCACTGACGTCATTTTTACAGTTAACATCTGATCCAAGGTAAGTAAAACTACGTACAACCTCAAATTTATATGAGCCAATTTCCATATATGCAGGTCCATTAGCACAGTTTTTCTTGGTTACCGGCATGTACTTTGTTTTATTTTGGTTAATTTGTAGATTCATATTTTTTGCTGCTATTTCGAAATTAAGAAAAGCTTCTTTCATAAATTTTTGTGTCCTACCAGTTATATCAATATCTGCAAATGCCAAAATTTGAACTGACTTATAGAATATAGTCCCCCTTGTGTTGATGCCTGCATCTCTAACTACCTTCTCTAATGCTATATTGAACAAAAGGCAGGCTAGGGAATCCCCTTGTCGAACTCCATTTCTAGTTATTATAGGGCTGGACAACATATTCTGAATCTTAATTTGGCATTGGGTCTTTCTCATGATGGCTCTGACTAAGGTGATGTGCATCTCTTCCATTGCCAGAAAAAGACTATCTCTATCTATGGAGTCATAGGCTGATCGGAAGTCAATGGAAAGATGATGTGTTTCAATTTGGAATTCATTACACTTTTCAAGGACCTGGCGAATAGTGAAAATCTGATCATTAGTTGATCTTCCTTGATGAAACCCACATTGGTAATCCCAAATTATGCCTTCCACAAAGGGAGAGAGTCTGTTAAATAGAATGTTGGAAAATATTTTATATGCTATGCCCAACAGACTAATTCCTGTATAGTGTATAGTTAGAGCACACCATGACGTCACCTTTCTTATGGATAGGGTTCCATTCCTCTGGGATTATTTCAGTTATCCATATCTTAACTATTAGCTGATGTAAGTGCTTAGCATATTTTGGGCCTGCAAATTTCACTCATTCTGCCATGATGAGATCCATTCTTGGAGCTTTATTATTTTTCAATTTTTTGATAGCTTGTTCTATTTTTATGGTCACCAGTGGCACTTCGGCCTCAAAATTTCCTTCATTCCAGTCTGTGGTCATACCTTCCGCTTGTTCAGAGGCATTACCATTTAATAATCCCTCAAAATATTGTGCCCATCTTTCCAATATTGCTTCATCGCTACTCAATATCGTGCCTTCTAGGTTGAAAGTCCTTTCGACTCTTGTTTAGTTTTTAATAAAATGCCTTTATTTTGTTTGAACTTCTTAAATGCTCCAGTTTATTCAGTTCTTGTTTATCATATTCCCTTTTCTTGTATTTATGCAATCTTTTTTCCTTTATTCTCACTTTGGTATTTTTCCACAGCTCCTCGAGCATGGTTCCTTTGCTGCATTCTGTATTTGGTGTATATACAGTGAAATCTGCATGCACAAGATTTGAGAACTGCTTACTGTTTAATAAATTATTGTGTTTACTTGCATAGTTTTTAGAACTTCTTGCTGAACATGTCTCATTTGTACTTCAGGTTTCAGAGGTGTAAGAACTTTTTAATGTTTTTGTTTTCTCTGACATGCCGTTCCCTGTGATTTGAAATATCAGTACCGTGTGATTGTTTAACATCTGTAATGCCATACTAAAGCATTTTGGATTAAAACTGATTTAATATAAAACTGCTTTTTGTTTCGTACTCCTTAGTTTTTCTTATAAATGCCCAAGTATGTTTTCCTCTTGTCACTGTAGAGCAGAAAAAGCAAAACAGTTAAAGAATGAAACTGAAATGCAGTATCTTTTTTTTTTTGCTTTTGCTTACAAATAGGAATGAGGCTTAATTCATTGCCTTATGAGTAATATGTTAAAAACTGTGATGGTTCATGAAAGTGACAGGCTGTAAAATGGGTAACGGGTTCAGTTCCTAGTATGGGCAGGGATTTTTCTTTTCAGCACCAAGTTCAAACTGTCAGTAGAGCTCACCCAGCCTTTTATATCCAGTGTGTACTGGGAGCTTTCTGCCTTTGAGTAAAATGGCCATAGCATGAAGCTCACCACTCGCCTCCAGCCAGCTCTGAGGTTAAGAATATGTAGAGTTCACCTCCATCCCCTAGGTATTTCACAGCAAAGTGCTTAACAGTAGGGGCAACTTCGCATTCTTATAGATAATACTGTGGAATTTCCCATTGAAATCAACGCTAAACTGAAAATGATACAGGAATCCTACTTGTCCTAGGCTGAATCCAAAGAAAGTGATTCCTTATTAAAAAAAATACAGAAAATTTAGAGTGGAATTATTTAGAAGAGGCAGTAAATTTTAGAGGATTTTCAAAACAAAGGGTGATGTGATTTATCCATAGTTCACGCTCTAACATCATTGCTATTAAAAACAAGGTACAGGTATTGCATCACCAATTCAGAAATACAAGGAAAGAATACATCTAAGAATTGAATGTACGCATTGCAGTAATAAGGCAGACCACATTCTCTATAGGCATTCAGTGAAGATACATTTCTCCATTTTGGAGTTTCAAGTAATATCTAAAATACTCCCATTTATTTACCAGTAAGATCTACTGATATGACTTGTGATGTCAGTCATACATACAAGGTCTCACAATAAAGTCTGCGAACTCGCTGCTTGCCATGGCAGCAGTGGACAGAAATCTCAGTCAGTATGGTTTGTTGATGGTGGCATATCTGCGTTTCACAGCTGTGTTGTTTGATCTCTTTCTGAGTGGTGTCTATTATTGTCTGAGTTTGTTTTGGTATGCTGTCCTGAGAATGCTGGAGCTTGCATTAGAGCAATGAATGAACATTAAATTTCTTGTTAAACTTGGCAAGAGTGGAATTGAGAGCAGAGAGATGTTAGTGCAAGTTTACTGGGATAATGCTATGGAGAAAACAGCAGTTTACAAATGGGTGAGACATTTTTCTCAAGGAAGAGAAAGTGTCACTCACGAAGAGAGGTCAGGATGGCCAGCAATGAGCAGAACTGAAGAAGACACTGCTAAAATTTGTCAAATTGTTCATGAAAACCGTAGGCTGAGTGTCCAGAGCATAGCATAGCAGGCAAACATTGACAGAGAAACAGGAAAATCTTAACTGAAGATGTTGACATGAGGAAGATGTGTGCAAAAATGGTCCCAAAGGAGCTCACTGAAGAACAAAATCAAAGAGTCAAAATTTGCCAAACATTTTGGAGAGGCACGATGACATTTTTGGTTATGTCATCACAGGTGATGAAACATGGGTCTACCAATATGACCCTGAAACGAAGCGGCAAATTGCACAATGGAAGGTTGCCGATTCTCTGCTACCAAAAATTCTGTCATTCCAAATCAAGAGTAATAACAGTGTTGCTAACTTGTTTTGATGTTAGAGGAATTGTTCATTAAGAGTTTGTAGCAACTGAACAAACAGTCAAGCAATCTGGAAGTACTGAAAAGGCTGCGTGATAAAGTTAGATGGAGAAAACCAAAAGTTTTTGCCAGCAACTCCTGGATCTTGCATCACAACAATGCACCTGCTCACATGGCACTGTCTGTGAGTGAGTTTTTAGTTATTAAACAAATAACTGTGCTGGAGCGCACTCCCTATTCACCGGATCTAGCCTCCTGTGACTTTTTTCTGTTCCTGAAGATAAAGGAAATCTTGATAGGAAGGCAATTTAATGACATTGATGACATCGGCATTAGTATGACGGCAGCTCCGAAGGCCATTGCATAAAACCAGTTCCAAAATTGTTTTGAAGGTCAGACTAGGTGCTGATGTCGGTGCATAGCTTCTCAAGGGGAGTACTTTGAAGGTGACTGCAGTTATATTCAGCAGTTAGGTATGTAGCACTTTACCTTGATGAGCTTGTGAACTTTATTATCAGACCATGTATACATCACACACAATTATTTTATTGCTGAATATGCTTGAAATTAAAAGGAGGCATGTAGAGATAAATGTCTTACATGGTGTTCACTGAGATATGAATTCAAGCAGTTGTATAGATATATTGCTGTCATATCATGTACATATATCTATGAAGTATCCACTTGAGTTATTGTGTTGATTCCAGATTAAAGCTCTTGACATGATTTTTACCAACCTGGTCTATGTTGACTTTTGTTTGCATATACTGAGAAGGAAATAAACCTTACAGATCATAAATTGAGTCACTCTCCATGATAAATACTAACTACGCTTTATGTACTCCTCCCAGAATATTATCGATATTCAACAGACTAGACATGATACACTGATACAAAAGACCGCTTGCTTGTTCATGACCTACTGCATAACTTAAGTTCTTGTAACTTGTTAATGTTTGACTGTTTGTTACTGTTGATATACCAAAACTGTAATTTCAGATCTTTCACTCAGCATTAAATTATTTTATATATAGGGACTGATATCTGTTTGTTTAATACTGTCGTCCAAATGAAGTTTCTGAGCTCTCATGATTCTTATAAGGTTGTTTTGTCTCTTGAGCAGTTCAAGCAGATTTCACAAGCCTATGAAGTTTTGTCAAATCCCGAGAAGCGACGCATATATGACCAAGGAGGAGAGCAGGCAATCAAGGAGGGTGGAATGGGAGGAAATGGTTTCTCATCACCCATGGATATCTTTGATATGTTCTTTGGGCAAGCATTTGGTGGAGGTGGACGTGGTGGTCCCAGGGGCAGACGAGAAAGACGTGGCAAGGATGTGATCCATCAGCTGAGTGTGTCTTTGGAAGAGTTATACAAGGGGGCTGTTCGAAAGTTGGCACTGCAGAAGAATGTTATCTGTGATAAATGTGAAGGTAGAGTGTTTGAAAAATTAAGGATTGGTTATTTTCATGTAAATGTTTAATTTCATAAAATTTCGACTGATGTGCAGTTTATTTTGAATGAGCTTGGATTTGTAAGATTTGAGGTTTTCATGGTGGTGTCAATGAAGAATGCCATCATGTGTGATGTGGTGTTGTGTAGATCTTGTGTGAACTGACGTTTCAGAGGAACACGACACCATATACTTCAAGACGACATTCTTCATGCTTGGATTTATTAGAGGCCTTTACTCTTAACTCCCAGCAGGAGCGGAAAATTTCCAATTTTGTATTTTGAGCACAAAATAGAACAAAATCTTAAAACTGAAATAACTGGGTTGATGACATTGACATTGAACATTGTATGGGGAAGAATATTGACTAGCATTAAATTTGGACTTTTATATGCATATGTTTTATTATTTTGATCCATGCTAGCAACTTTGTTGTTAGAATCACTCATACTCTTGAAGTTGCAGTGGTACAACAAAAGAAATTCTCTTGTCATTTCCTTGTGAAATTGCCTGGTGAGTTCTATATGGATGAAATAGGTTCACCAGATCAGTAACTATCAACCTTTGCATCTTGTGCTCATGTCTCTTGTCCACAAATCATAGTCCATTCATAATAAAAACATCTCTATTTCCAAGAAGTGTGTTTTTACAATTATGTACATTTTAATATCATCAGTAGACGTCAGTTATAAAGGGTTTACAAAATTGTGTGTTATACTTGGGAATATGGAGTTTTTGGACTGTGTGCATTATCAGGTCCTAGAAAGTGGATCTGATTGTCTGACTCTGAAATACCAGAAACAGCTAACAGTGAATTATATGGCTGGACAGTCTGTTACTAACACAGTTCTGTTTTTGGAAAACCAAGTCTTGTTAGTAGTACCTGAAAATTTTTCTGCAGTTTGGAGGAATGCCCTGAGAAAATGAAAGTAATGGATTTTAGAAGGAAATATTTTTGATAGAAGATATAATTAAATTGACTAAATTTCAACTGCTTCATATGCATTACATTACATACATTGTATGACTGTGACAGATTTGACTCATAAATTGCAGAAATTTCAGCATGTGTGGTACAATAAATAGAATGTTGAAAAAATAAAACTTGAGAAGATAAGGTTTAAAAATTTTACAAAGCCATGCAGTCTCTGCTGATGTATGGGTCCAAAAATTAGACAGAAGTAGAGCTGTTAGAAGGTTTGAAATTCTGTAATGAGTGTTCTAGCTTCTGTGTGATGGTTCTCATGGCAATAGATGTGCACATAGTTGGGAATTTTTAATTTAGAAGAAACAGCGTAAAAGCCAATAGCATGAACATCTACAAATGGAATGTAGTGGAATATTCCAAAGAATTCTGCAGTAATTGTCATCATCATCATCATCATCGTCGAACTTTAGCTCCCGCTGGAGCACAGGACATTAACAAACTGTCGCCATCTCACACGGTTCTTGCTGAATTGTTTGATTTCTCCCCATGTCTTCCCAGCAGCCAGGGCCTCCTCCTAGCATTGTTCTCTGCCAGCTCCTTTTTGGCCTGCCCCTTTTCCCTTGTCCCTAAGGGTTCCACTCCATAACTTCCTTGATTGGAATTCCTTTTTGCAATTTTACTAAGTAAACGCCCTACCTCATCACGACAAACGGGTCCTTCATCTGCATTTTATCCTGAATACAGAAAAGTAAATCCATTTTGGGTGACTATTTGTCTGAAACTGTCCCACCTAACTTCACTCATGTCTAGATGTCTAATTTATATTTCTGTTTCTCGGCAGACTTGTTTTTAATCTTCCACTCTGAGCTAATGTTCTGACATTCCACAGAACAATTCTCGTTCTACATTTCAGGCCAAAGGTCATTTTTCCTCGTGCAGTCTGGTTTTTCCTTGTCAATGTTTCTTTAATAAAATGCCTTTAAGAGAAGTGGGTTATTAGCCCAGTGACTCCAAGTGTACTGGTGGGGCTGCCACCTAAGGACCTGACACCCGCCCCAACAACATCAATGGCAGCCATGTAGTTTTTGTATGGCATAAACAAGAACATTTCCTTGCTTGCTAAAAAAGTTGTTCTGGTTATTCTGCCAATACTTTGTTGCCATTTCCTCGTCTGTATTAACAGGGTCCAGCATTTGAAAGTGAGGTTAGATTTTGGAAGTGAGAGGCTATATGTTTGCATCACTCCCCTATGCACCCTTCTACAGTATTAACCTACAGAATATTGAGATGTAGGACAAAGCAGAAGAGGGTGGAGGGTTCATTCTGAGATAGTGCCTGAGTAGGAACAATAACTTTGACTGCTGACATTAATGCTGCAGGTCGAGGTGGTAAGAAGGGTGCAGTTGAGCAGTGTCCAACATGCAGAGGCACTGGAATGCAGGTTCAGATCCAGCAGCTGGGTCCAGGCATGATCCAGCAGATCCAGTCTATGTGCACAGAATGCCGTGGGCAGGGAGAGAGGATCAGCCCTAAGGATCGCTGCAAGACTTGCCAGGGGAAAAAGGTATGTGTTCATAGTCTACAGTCTGTAAGGTGATGTCAGTGTAAGGGCCTTTTTTGCAGTTATTTTCTGTGCATATGCGAGATCTGACAAATCACGAGTGAATCTGTAAAATGAACTTTGTCTCGAAATTTTTAGTGAATGATAACGTTCTGATAAACTTCCATGCCTAGTAACAATGATGGAAATCATTGTTGCAGAATCCTGTTAGTACTATTTGCCAAAAATATCTTTGAGAGAATGCCTACCTTGAGTAAACGACATCATGGAAGAGAAGTCGTGTATGTTCAAGGAGATCCTTGGTATGGCAGTTTTGGTTGAAATAAATTACATACATGGTGTGTATGTTCATGCTCTGTATGCATACGAAATATCACACAAGCACCACTAATTTTACATTATCTACAGGAGTTTCTCTATAAGTGTTGCTAGTGTTATGTCACATAATATTACTGATTTGAGGAAAGATTGGAGTGACCTCTGGTGGCATGACATTCATACCAAATTTGTGAAAATTAGTCAGCTAGTTCAGAAGTTGAAATGAAGGGACACGCAGACAGTTTGGCCATCTCATATAGGCCTACCTTTTCCATAACAGCTGGAATTAGAACATCTTCACTTAGAAAATTATAATTTAGGTGTTAGATACTGTAGGAAAACACTGGAGAAAGGAGGAGTGAGTATTTTTGTACACGAAAACCTAAAATTTACTAAAATAAATTTAGAAGATTGTTGCAAAGACCAGGATCTGGAAGCATGTGCTCTAAAGTTAGACTCTCATTTTTCTAATATTTGTATACTTACTTTATATAGAGCCCCATCTGGAAACTTCAATCACTTCATAAATAGATTAGAAACCATCCTAAATGTACTGCATAGTTCAAAAGTTGAATTTATAATTTGTGGTGATATAAATATAAACTATCTCATCGACAGTAATAGGAAACTAAATTTAGACTCTTTGTTATCATCTTACAATCTCTCCAGTACTGTTAACTTTCCCACAAGAGTTCAAAATAATTCTAGTTCAGCGATAGATAATAT
>NW_019724591.1:3981-20192 GCF_002891405.2 Cryptotermes secundus | reverse complement strand
TCAACAATCTGCCACAAAGTATTAAAAACTTGGGCAATGATACTAAAAAGTTTAAATCAGAGTTAAAGAATTATCTACATGCTCATTCCTTCTACTCTTTAGATGAATACTTCAATGTAAATAGAGAATGATGTAAAATTAAGTTATATTAATTGTTAAGCTAAAATTGTCTTGTACTTAAGTATGTAACCTTTTGACTTGTTCTGTATCCAAAGGTACTAACCTGTTTAGGATTTATAGAATGTAAATAAATTCAATTCAATTCAAAAAATAAGGAAGGAAAGAAGGCTAAAAATATACTTCTGATTTGTTTTCAGACTGTTCGCGATCGCAAGATCCTAGAGGTACATGTGGATAAAGGTATGGTGGATGGGCAGAAGATTACTTTTGGAGGGGAAGGCGACCAAGAACCGGGTCTTGAACCAGGAGACATCATTATCGTCTTGGATGAGAAAGAAAATGAAGTTTATAAGTGAGTACTTTGCAACATATTATGTGAATGTGGTGTCACATTATTAAGGGGAATTTTCACCTGTTGTTCACTCTTCATTCACACTTATCATTTACTGAAAAGTATGGCATTTGCCTTGCCATCCTGTGTTATCTGAGGTTATTTTATGCATTTGTATCAGCCACATAATGGTGCTTCTAGTGTGTTACAGGTGCGGAATGGATGAGGATGTTTTTTTTTTGTTTTTTTGTTTTGAAGATACGCAATGGAAATTCTGTACTGATCTGTTCACTAAAAACCTGTAATAAGAGCGCTGCATCTAGTAAAAGGAAAGGGGTTTGGGATATGGATACTGGGGTATGCCATTTTGTAATGTTTATGAGAATGTAAGAAATTGTGGGATAGCTGAGTCAGTATAGCAACAGGCTATAGGTTGGGAGGCTGGGTTTCAGTTCCTAGCAGGAACAATGATTTTGCTTCACAGTGTCCGTACTGGCTCTGGGGCCCACCCAGTCTCCTAGCCAGTGGGTACCTGGGGTTCTTCCCCCCCGTGGGCAGCCAGCAGCCACTGCTGAGGTCAAGAATATGTGGAGCTATATCTCCACTCCCCCCATATGTCTTCAAGGCATGATGCGTAGTTAAGCACAACTTTACATTTACCTCAGAAATTGATTCATGATTCATATTTCTTAACCAAATAGCTTGTTCAGTGTTCTCTGATGGTGGGGTCTAGAACTATCTTGACTGGTGTACTGTTTAGGAAAAAATCTGTGAACATCTGTATGATTGAAGTTAATAGAACAACTGTGTGGATAGCTTCTATCGCTGTCTTGACTCTTGGATTCAGGAAATATATGTATCATGGTGACGAATTTGTTTTTATTTACAGACGATCTAATAATGATCTAATTATGCGGATGAATATTGAGTTGGTTGAGGCGCTCTGTGGTTTCCAGAGGGTAATAAAGACCCTTGATGATAGAGATCTAGTCATCACAGCTATTCCTGGTGAGTTCTGCTTTTAAAAGGAAAGTTTTTCTCATTAAGAAGAAATACATATGTGATGTGTTCAGCTTTAAGAGGAAATTACGTGGTCTTGCGGGGTGGTATTTTCAGTTTTTGTTGTCTTGAGAAGTGAAATTATTTGTTTTCTCATACTCAGTTATAATGCACTTACATTCCGTATATAAATCGATCAGAAAGTCGCACAGGTCATACTGTAGGTTTACCACACAAAAGATAGTTTGCAAAACATTGTGCGCATGTGTGATAATGTTAAAACTGTACAGCTCAGAGTTTATTGCGTGTCCTTGAGCTGTCCACATGCTCTTTCAGTCCTCATTAACCTTTAACAGCCCGAATGTTATAATTTTTAGAGGCAAGCCATGTGCTTCCTTTGTGAGTGCTGGCAGTTTGACCTTGGGTTTGAAACCCAAACAGACTCATGAATGTTCATGTCAGATGTTTATTTGTTAGCTCTGAACAATGAAATCGTTTATTAGGGTATTGGTTTCGAAACTATTTAGATATGACTGTTTATGGCCTGGTGAGCCAATAGAAGTCAGCTTTGTTTTGAGAACTCAGAGGAGGAAATATTCGTGGGCGCTTGCATATCAGTGCTACCAGAGCTTTCCAGGAAGTGTTACGCATTCAGGGATTGGTTTGCAGTGTTGTTTTCTCAGTTAGGATGTCAGTGGCGGATTTTCTAATATTTTGTTATTAGTTAGGAAGTCAGTGTCAGACTCCTGTATTTCTTTGTATACCATTTTTATTGTGTATCTCGGAAGAGGTATAAACCCACTGAGCCAGTGTTACTTTGTGCGTAAAGACATCTTCGTCACTGTGACTTTCGGTATCAGTGGTGGACTGGCACTTTTTGACTGCTATTGCAATTATTTTGCATCACAATTTTGCGAGTGTTCTTAACAGGTGTTCCTAACAGTCTCGCTTTTTCAATCATCATAAATTATGGGATTTAGCTGGAAGCCCCCTCCCCCAAGATGGAACCTCAAAAATGAGCCTGATACTCAAAAACTCCTTGATGCTGAAGAACTGGAGGAAATATTGATGGAAGATGAATCTGATATTGAGTTGGAAGAACTCGATGAGGTCATTGAACCTCACGAGCATATGTCGTCATCATCATCGTCACCGTCATCATCGTCGTCATCATCATCATCATCATCATCATCATCGTCGTCGTCGTCGTCGTCGTCGTCGTCCTCCTCCTCTTCTTCTCCTCCTCCTCCTCCTCCTCAAGTAATGAGGCAGGGGGAATGGAGATCAGGTTTCGCAATAGAAGACCCAGGGATTCGCCAAAGCTACTAGATTTCACTGGTCCTCCGAGTGGAATCAACAGATCCGCTGCTCCCAATATAAATGCTCAGTCCTTTCCCTTTTCCATTTTCATTTTCTTTTTCCATTGTATATTCCAGATTTTGGTACAAGAAACAAACAGATATTTTCGTCAATTTTTGGCAAGTCAAGATGCTCCAGGCCCTTCTGCTCAACCGCCTGACGCCACAATTGAAGAAATATCAAAATTTTTGGCCATAATAATTCAAATGGGCCACGATCAGCGGGACACCCTGAAAGATTATTGGTCGAGAGATGAGCAGTACTACACTCCATTCTATCATAACACCATGGTACGCGACCGTTTCTTCCATATTTTGAGATTTCTTCATTTTGAGAATAATGAAGCTCCTCCAAATCGAGATGACCCAGAGTACGATAGGCTCTGGAAGATTAGAAAAATTTTCAACAGTCTTAACAGCAAATTTTGTGAACTTACAATCCATCGGAACATCTTGCTGTTGATGAAGTGATAGTGCTGTTCAAAGGAAGAGTGGTTTTTCGGCAGTATATTCCAAAGAAACAAAAGAGTTGGAATAAAAATTTACAAGCTTTGCAATTCTCTGGGCTATACATATGACATGACTGTTTATTTAGGGAAACAAAGGCAACTTGTAACTGAAGAAATTACACCAACCCATGGCATTGTTCTCCAGCTAATTCGAAGAGTAGAAGGCTCAGGACACAAACTTTATATGGACAGCTATTTCAGTTCCCCTGCATTGTATGACGATCTTCTAGATCGTAAAATAAATACGTGTGGCGCCGTTTGCAATGACAGGCGTGGAATGCCACAAGAAATTCGGCCCAAATCGATGAAATTGAAAAAAGGGGATATTGTGACAAGAGTGAAGGGGAATCTAAGTGTTGTTCGTTGGAAAGACAAGCATGATGTGTATGTTCTGACGAATATGCACCCCCCTCCATTGGATGGCAACTTCCGAGATGAATCTGGCCGTGCTGTCAAACCTCATGTAATTGAAGACTACAATGCACACATGGGCTTTGTGGACAAATCTGACAGAATGGTGAACAGCTATGGCATTGCTCGGAGGACATGGAAATGGGCGAAGAAATTATTCTTCCACCTCCTAGACATGACTGTTCTCAATGCATATCTGTTACACAAGTCATGTGATGGGAAAATGACGCACAAAAAATACCGCAAAATTTTGGTTCGTGATTTGATTCTTCAATCACACGAGGCGAATATCACGGTCAGTGGCGTTTCTCGGGGGAGGCCAAGTTCATCTGCGGCCCAACTGAGCTGACTGGAGGTGAAACATTCAAAACACTGGCCAGCTAAAGGGAAACAAAGACGTCACGTTTGTTCTATAAACAAGAAAAGCAAGAGCATGCTTTTCTGCTGTAAAAAGTGTGATGTTACGCTGTGTGTGGTGGATTGCTTTGAGAAATGGCACATGTGAGTCAGAGTGTAAACTGTGAAGTGAAGCAGTCCAAACCGCGTACAGTCCGCACCAAATATTATTGTATATAGTGTCATCATATTTACATCACCACCACAATTCAAGGTTGAAGAAAAATAACGGGTAAGTCCTTTAGAAATTCATAATGTATATAATAATGATTATATTTTGAATTTCATGGCAAAATACTCACAGTTGATTTTCATTTGTAAAACTTGCCCTTTTGTATATATGTAGAAAATTTTATTGTCTTTCAGGTTCTTTTTAGTTCATAATCCGATGTTGCATAGAACGGAAAATATGCATTTTTTTCTGAAAGTTTGCAATGTTAAAGACTTAGGGCCATTTAAATTCCGGCCGTAGGGAGCTGCAGGCAATTTAAAAGTCCGTACGTTAAAGGTTAATAAGGCTTGAGTTTCTTCAAGCCAGTCTGTATAAGGTTGCAACAGCTATTCATATTTATTCATATAAAAAGTTTTAAACGTTTAATATTAGTGTATTTATTACGTGTTTTCAAATCTTTTCCAATTCTGTAGTCCTAGCATGATACCTGGTCTCAATACTGAAAACATTGCTAAGTAATCCATTGGCTAAAATATGGCAGAAGAATCTAAGAAGAAATGGTACATACTTTTGAGAATGGACCAAGATTAGGTTGGATTAACCTTTAACGTACGGACTTTTAAATTGCCGGCAGCTCCCTACGGCCGGAATTTAAATGGGCCTAAGTCTTTAACATTGCGAACTTTCAGAAAAAAATGCATATTTTCCATTCTACGCAACATCGGAATATGAACTAAAAAGAACCTGAAAGACAATAAAATTTTCTACATATATACAAAAGGGCAAGTTTTACAAATGAAAATCAACTGAGTATTTTGTCATGAATTGCAAAATATAATCATTATAATATACGTTATGAAATTCCAAAGGACTTACCTGTTGTTTTTCTTCAACCTTGAATCATGGTGGTGATGTAAATATGACGACACTATATACAATAATATTTGGTTCGGACTGTACACGGCTTGGCCTGCATCACTTCACAGTTTACACTCTGACGCGTGTGCCATTTCTCGAAGCAGTCCACACAGCGCGACATCATTCTCTACAGTGGTAAAGCGTGCTCTCGCTTTTCTTGTTTATGGAACAAACGTCTTTGTTTCCCTCTAGCTGACCAGTGTTTTGAATATTTCACCTCCAGTCGACTCAGTTGGGCCCCAGATGAACTTGGCCTCCCCCGAGAAACACCACTGACCGTGATATTTGCCTCATGTGATTGAAGAATCAAATCACGCACCAAAATTTCGCGGAAATTTTTGTGCGTCATTTTTCCATCACATGACTTGTGTAACAGATATTCATTGAGAATAGACATGTCTAGTAGGTGGAAGAATACTCGCAAAATTGTGATGCAAAGTAATTGCAATAGCAGTCGAAAAGTGCCAGTCCGCCACTGATACCGAAAGTCACAGTGACGAAGATGTCTTTACGCACAAAGTAACACTGGCTCAGTGTATTTATACCACTTCCGAGATACACAATAAAAATGATATAAAAGAAATACAGGAGTCTGACACTGACTTCCTAACTTTTAACAAAATATAGAAAATCCGCCACTGACGTCCTAACTGAGAATTCAACACTGCAAGCCAATCCCTGAATGAGCCACACTTCCTTGAAAGCTCTGGTAGCACTGCTATGAAAGTGCTTACGAATATTTCCTCCTCTAACTTCTCAAAACAAAGCTGACCTCTATTGGCTCACCAGGTCATAAACAGTCATATCTAAACGTAAATAGTTTCGAAACCAGTACTCTGATAAACGATTTCGTTGTTCAGCGCTAACAAATAAACGTCTGACATGAACTTCATGAGTTTGTTTGGGTTTCAAACCCAAGGTCAAACTGCCAGCACTCACAAAGGAAGCACGTGGCTTGCCCCTAAAAATTATAACATTCGGCCAGCTCGGCTTGCTGCTTGATGCGAATAATTATAACATTCGGCCGTTAAAGGTTAAAGAGGTGGGCTATACTGGGCCTTACATCATGATTGACTTCTATTTGTTGTACATCTCCTTTCTTAATTTAACCTTCTAGCAGTCCTGTGCTTTTAAATGAAAGACAGTACTCAGCTTAATGGGACATTTTGATATCCACTTGGCTGTATGAAGTGGAGCCTCAAGCTATAACTTCAGTCACACAGTAGGACAGGTGAGAGAGGATGTTTAATCTTTGCTATGGGGTCTTTTCCAGGTGAGACCATGTACTGGTTCCATTTTGCATAGTTGTCCTTTTATGTGTGTATGGTGGTATTCTGTTTTAGTCCCCACTTGACACCTGTTTCTGAGGTGCTGAGTGGACAAACCAAAATGTGACACCTCCGAGAATTTTTAACATAAATTTTTTGCAGAGGTGTAGGTATTTGCCAGACTCCTTTCATGCACTTGATGCTGACAAATATGGTGAATATTATAAGAACAGTTTATTTTATTTTTGCAGGTGAAGTGACCAAACATGGTGATGTGAAGTGTATTATGAATGAAGGCATGCCTCAATATAAGAACCCCTTTGAGAAGGGACGTCTCATTGTTCAGTTTCTTGTGAACTTCCCATCAAGTTTACCTCCAGAACTGATTCCTCAGCTAGAGAACTGTCTGCCACCCAGGTAAGTGTCCTTAAATAAAAGCAGTGGGTCTTAACACCCAAGGGCCTCCCTATTAACATGTTGCACGCAAGGACCCCTCATCCCTGCACATTTAAATTACTGCATATCAGCTTCAGACAGATTTGAGTAAAATAATTTATTTAAAATGTGTTTTAATGTATATCCCACATTACAGAGTGTTTAAGAACTGTTACAGTTATATTACTATAAGGTTTATTTTGGACTCTATCCATCGTCTGGTTCTTATAGTTCTGTACAGCATACACCATTGTCAGAATACTTTAAAGTCTAACTGTTACAATGTATTTTCTTACCTCAAATGTTTAATGACAAAAATGGACGAGTTACTGCTTTATAACTAGTGTGGGTATCTGTATGCAACTTTTAGCCCAATATATTTGTCATACCATTATTTTTTCAGATAAATGGATTTAGTAAAATATTAAATGCAATAGTTCTTCCATCTGACTTAAAATAGGAGAACAAAATTATCTTGTGGACCCCTATAGGTCCATGGCCCACACTTTCTGCATGTATAATTTAGGTCTGCTTACTGGTGGCAAAGTACAGGGCAGATTCAAAAGGCATGTGGTGGGATTAGGTCTCAATTTTGTTGCAAAATGTCTTTAATTAAACTTAACATAGAGAAATGCTTCCTGAAGTCTACACATGTACTCAGTATATTTTACTAAAATTGATACTAGGGAAACTGTACATTTCATTAATGAAGACTGTAAAAGTAAAGTAAAGGTAGCCCTGTAACAGGCCTTGGAGGTCCACAGGTTTCTGAGATGTTGAGGCTCCCACATTTTCTAGACAGTCTGCTCATAGATGGTGGTAAGGTTGTCAGCCTTATGCGCTGGCTGCCCTTTATCCCCAAGAATATTCCTGGTACTCATTTCTGTTAGAGACTGAGTCGACCCCAGGGCCATAGTGCAGCTGGAAGGATTAGGTATGATGAAAGTTTAACTACAAGCATTTAAATATCTGTCCAGTCCTGTATACACACACACACACACAAACAAACTCCGTGATTTTAGTCTGCAACCGAACCATACTGACTGAGCGACCGCTGCTTGTCGGAAAAGTTAGTGCCAACTTTTGCGGGTAGGGGGTGTCGCGTGGCCAGCACAATGATCGGTTTTCTAGACTGGAGCTGCTATTTCTTTGAAATAGCTCCACAGTTGTCATCACGAGGCTGAGTGGACCCCATTCCAGACCCACTACTTCTCAGAAAAAATCTGGTAGCACCGGGAATCGAACCCAGACCTCTGGATTTGTAGCCAGGAACTCTGACCACAAGACCACAGGTGGTCTGTATACACAATGAATATGAATTTCTTTTTTATGAAATTAACAAAAAGTAAACTTAGTGAAGTAGAAATAAAAGTGGATCATAAAGAATGTTAAAGATAATTGTCATTACTAACAAAGTTAGGAATGTGTGGGGTGAAGTTATCTTTTGATCCACATCTAATTTTTATTTTTTCTGAGGAGACATACATAACAAAACATTTGTCAAATAATAGAATAAGTAGAACTTTTTCCTGAAACCTCTTTGTCTAGTAAGTATTTCTTAATTACTGCATGTAGTGAAATACTGATTTTTTTTTAATTTCCTTGAATTTACATTAATTTGGCTATATTGATTTTCCTATTAATTTCAAGAAATTATAACCAGAGATATTTACACATTTGTAAGCAGTTCTAAAAGAAGAGTTACAGGGCTCCTGTAGAAGTGGTGTGATAAAAAGACCCGTGAATATTAATGTATACAAGTGGTGAAGAGATACAGAGTGTAGGAGTTGGAGTACTTGGTAAAGGCTGTAGATTTCTTCCATCTGAACTGGAAGACCAGATCGTTGAAATATACAATTTTTGCTCTTCTAGACCCGAGACCATGATTCCTGATGGGGCAGAGGAGTGCCTGCTAGTGGACCTGGACCCAGAGCAGGAAGCTAGGCGACGTGAATATAAGAATGCATATGACGAAGACGAGGCAGGTCATGGGCCCAGTAGGGTACAATGTGCCACTCACTAGGTGTCTTGCTCCTTCCCTATACTGAGTGAGAGTTACAGATGTGGAACAAACAGGAAGTAAATGAGAGACACAGGTGAAAGATTGAGGATAGTACATGAAACAGGTGATTGATAAATGAAGATTAACCCATGAAATAAGTGAAGATCAAATGAGTGGACTAGACATTAACAGCATTTCCTTGTCTTTAATTTTGAAGCAGGTTTATGATCTAATATAGAATGATAGCTGATATAACAGTAGAAGTGTGTCTCTCCGCTTGTGGATAAGATTATAATGAAATTTAGTTTACCACCAAAATTTAATCATTTTTGAAGTCTTGGATTGCTGTACAATTGATGTCCATAGTTATGTTATTGGAATTATGGATTGTTGTATTTACTGAAAGGAGATTGTAAATGTACAAGCTTTTGTAGATATACAGTCCTGCAGCAGAATGTTCTTTCTCATACAGTCTTATATTAGACAGTTGTTTATCCCACCCTATCAGTACCAAATTATTATGTTGTTGTGGTTTATTGGACTCACTTCTGCATCTGTAGTGTATTGACTGAAACCTAATAGCAAGAGATTTTGTATGTAACTGTAGGCAAAGCTCAGGGCATAGAACTGATATTGTCTTAAACCAGAAGTGGAAATACAAATTAACCATTAGAACATAAAATACTGTTCGCTCATTAGAAAGCTGCATTTATATTTATTGTTATGTAGCAGAAAACAAGAGAAAAGCTGTTCTGTTCTTCTAAATTGCTGTAAAATGATGGTGACGCTGTTGAAGTAGCAATAAAATTAAAAGTGTGTCTCCATCTGTGGGTGGTTAAGTCTGTGCACATTTTCTTTATTGCATCTGTTTATTCCAGCGGTATTCTTGCTTTAAGGGATCGATCGTATCTGTGTAATGTCTAGACAATTATTTATGCAATTCCATGTTGAGGCCTGCAACTTTAGTTCCAGATATTGTATTACTGAAATGGTGTTCTTTCAGTTGTTGCAGTAATATTGTGCATAGTAGGATTTAATATGTTTGTGTCATAATTTATGTTTAATGTAATGTGATACTTAATTCCATGTTGTGGGTCCAACATTTAAATATGATTAATACTCAATGACACAAAGAGACAGTCTCTTGAGTTAACATTTTCTTTGGCCAGTCAGATGAATAACAGAGAATGCATTTTGTATTATCTGGTATACATCTGGGAAAAAAAAAAAGTATCCATTTTAATGCTTAAATATAGTGAAATAAAACAGTTTACTCTTAAGTATTGTCTGAGGTACTTGATGTTTTGATTAGTATTAGGTTTCCTGGTAGATTGAACTTTGCCCATAAAGTTATAGTGCTTATGGGTTCAATGTAAGGTTCACTTGGAACTTGACATGCTGTTTACTTAAAAACTAATGTGTTTTAATTCACACATAGATCAGGGGAGAGTATACTATATTTTATAAGTCTTTTGACACTAAATTAGCAAGAAGGAACCACAGTGTCAGAGGATAACCTGCTGTGGAAATAATCATCAGAGACAAAATAGGCATCTTACTGCCTGGTGGTCAGATTTTGAAAGGTTTACATATCAGCAAGTTCTGAGGTCACACTGTGCTGTCTGTAGGTAGTAGGCGATGAACCTGTGGAAGGTGTGAAGGCTATGCATTGTGTTTCACCTCTTGAATAATTTTAATTACTATTCTCTACATGCACAGGGCCCTCCCCTTTTCTTATGATGAAAACATTTGCATTTCCTGCTGTTTGTGACATAATTTTATTTTTACCACCAGAGAGAATTATAAGCAATCCAAAATTGTGTATATGTGAGATATGTAAAAAGGTAAAGTTGTCCCTGTGCTTAACTAATTAAGTACTACACCATGAAGATGCTTGGGGGAGTGGATGTATAGACCCACATTTTCTTGACCTCGGCACTAATTGGAGGTGAGTGGTCAGCTTCACGTCCGGGCCACTTTTCTACCAGGGAGAAGAGAAAAATCTTGCCCCTACCAGGACTCGTCCAGACTGTAGCTAGTCGCTATCCCAGTTGACTGTGATATGATTGTCGTAATTCAGACAGTAATGCAGTATTTTTGGCAGTGTAAGCTTTAAAGTGATCATGCTGAATGTGGTTAAAAATATGAAGTTAATTTGAAAGAAAAAGTTTGAAATTTATCAGGAATTGCACTAACATAGCTAAGTTATAATTAATATCTTTGCTCAGTTGAACATTGCTTGTAATTGATTATCACAAGGAACACATTTGTGTTTGTATAGATCCAGTAAAATTGAGTAACTCAAGACTTCTATGATGAAACAAAGTTAATTAACTGGTAATGTCAGGACACGACTGTTGTTAGTCTCTTGCATTACACTTTACCAAGCTGTGAAAAAGAATACATGGATATTTGGTTGCAACATACTCGCTGAACCTGTTTAAACATAATCAGCATTGCAAACAGTTTTACCCTGATGATGGAGACAGCAGGTTCTCTCAAATGTTCGTAACAGCATCTAAGACTACGTGGCATAAGCCCAAAAGATCACAGTTGAAACTCTCACTGCCACAAAAACAGCACACACAACATGTCAAGAGATAATCAGGGACAAGTTTTGAATTTGCTTTCTAGTTATGAAACTGAAATTTTAAAAAATGGTCTACCTCCTCCTGAAAGTTCAATTTGGACAAATAAGGTGGAAATTATTTAATGCTTTAATATTTCAACTATGCATACAGATGATTTTTCTTGGGCAGTGATATATCTTTGTCCAGGAGTGCATCTCTGTAAAACAGCTTACAAAAACAGGGTGTTCCTGTCAGCCCTAGTCTTCTGTTGTTTATGGCTTCTGTCAGGTTTGGGGTGAGACTGGAATATTCTACTACATACTCATTAATTTAATTTATTGTTTAGCATATACATAGGCTACAACATAGATTTTTGTTAAAACTTTCTATTGAAATTCTTGTTTAATGATTTTTAAAAGAGGATGAGGAATACTTCACAGACTAAGGGCTGACAAAATGGTATAAGATGCTATTTGTTCTCCTGTATCTGTTTTAATATTACACAAGCATAATCTCTGTTGACTTTTCATTTGTTATACCTCCTTCCCTTCTTTTTCCATTATTTACAATCTCTCTTGTCCAACCTATAGTTATTTCTCTTCTTCCTTCCCTCTTTTTTTTTATATTAAAAGGTTTAAGTAACCACTCGAAATATGCTGTTACAGGGAAACAGAAATATTAACTCTGTTGCATATTAGGTTATTGTATTTACCTCCTTGCCCGTCTCTTCATTGAGCACAGTCAAACATAAGCACACAACCTTCTATAGTTAGAGGAATGTGAAAATGCATACATGTCTTAGAACCATTTGATAAATGCCAGCTGTCAGAAGACAACAATAAACCAACCAAACATACATTAAGCTGCCTTATAAGTTACCAGGAGTTGCTGCACTTTGCCAGACTAGAGGGGGTCCTACACGATACTAGGTACCTATCCCATGACTTGGCACTTCAGTGTATTCCTGACTTCTTTGTAACATCTTGTTTGTTGTGGTACAGACATATTAATAGTTATACATTGTGCAAAAGATCTGAAAGTAGGCTGTTTATTACTTCAGTATGATAGTATTTAGGCAGTATATAAGTTATGATTTGGTCTTTAGTTGTAGCCATACTTTTAGTTACTCATGTAGGTGTATTTATTGTCACAGTCAGATTATAAGCTTTTGTAACACTAATAATTTTTTGTGACTACTTCCATCTTCTTGGATGTTTATGTGTAAGTCTCCTACTAAATTGATATATTGGTCTTTTTGGATTAGTTTCTCCAAAATACCTATTATATGGATAAAAAATTCGTTTATTCCACCACTTGGTGATCTATATAATGTAGTGATTGTTACTTTTTTCTTTTCACATGTTACTTCTATACCAGTAACCTCAAAAGTTTTTCCTATACTTTTTTCTGTAACCCATTTCAGAGGTTTATGTTGTTGTATGTTCCTAGAACTGTAAATAGCTATCCCACCCCCTTTTTGATCTTTTCTGCTGAAGTGTGAGGATACAGTATATCCTTCTAATATACATTGAGTAATTTCATCATCTTTAAGACAATGTTCAGAAATTGCCAATATATCTGGTGTGGTACTTTGAAGGAATGCTGCGAATAGTTCACTTTTATTACTGAGATATTGTGCATTTTGATGTATTATTTTGAGCTTTTGTCTTGAGTTGGTTTCTATACTTTGTAATTACTGGAGCCTCATGGATCCAGTCTCCTTTATTAGTTTGAGTCGCTTAAAGCTATTACAGTTAGGTGATTTTTTTTTCTGTTTTGCCTATTATTTTACTTATTTCTTGAGATATATGCTCTATGCTTATTTTGTTTAGGTGCTGTCCATGCCTTATATGACAAGCTCTGCTTATGTTGCTTATGTCTAGTACTTTTACATTTCTGAATCTTTTACATACCTTGTTTATGTCCATATTTGCTTTCCTTATTTCCTTATTTACTATTGATTCTTTTATTAAATCATGTCTAGTTGGTATATTGAGAACCACAACATTTGTAGAGGTCAGTGCAGAAAGTGTACTTTTTGGGCTAAATCTTTTTTAAGCAACTGCATGCTAACTCTATTTAAATGCCCCAAACGCCTGTGCCACAACAGTTGCTCGTCAACTTGCTGGGTACTTGCAACTTGTTCATTCTTTACAATATTAGTGCAAGATTTTTCACATTTGTCATTTTTCTCTTTGGCATTACTTTTATCTTTAGTTGCTATATTTGCAGATTGGGTCATGTTAGCTTTGGTATTTAAACAATAAATGCCATTTTCGGAATATGCTTTGGGAAGAACTTTGCCTCTTACCTCAAAATCATCAGAATCGTATAAGTTGCAACAGTCTNATCATCATCATCAGTAATCTGTCAAGACGACAGGTCCACAGTCTCTTTCAAAACAATTCCTCCACTTAATGCGATCTAGAGCTTTCTCCTTCAAATGACAGTATCCTCTTCTGTCCCCAAGGTCATCCAGCATCTTCTTACGTCTTCTTCCTCGTCTTCTTGTCACTTCTATTCGCCCATCTATCTTTCCTTCGATAGCTTCTTTTAGAAGGCAGTTCCAGTGTAAAACATGACCAATCCAATTAGCCTTTCTAAATGTAATAGATCAAGTACCCTTTTTGACCGTGTGTTCTTTGATTGTAGGAAAGGCTTCTTTATCATCTTGCCTTCCAGGCATGGAATACGTTTCTTTGACAGATCTTCTTCTTCTTGTAAATCAATGCCACTAGCTAAACCTTTTTTTAAGCAACCGCATGCTAACCCTATTTAAATGCCCCAAACGCCTATGCCACAACAGTTGTTCATCAATTTGCTGGGTACCTGCAACTTGTTCATTCTTTACAATATTAGTGCAAGATTTTTCACATTTGTTATTTTTCTCTTTGGTATTACTTTTATCTTTAGTTGCTATATTTGCAGATTGGGTCATGTTAGCTTTGGTATTTAAACAATAAATGCCATTTTTGGAATATGCTTTGGGAAGAACTTTGCCTCTTACCTCAAAATCATCGGAATCGTATAAGTTGCAACAGTCTTTGGTGAATAACACAATTGTACCCTTATTTACAATTGAGGTTACAGACAATTTGTAGACAATCCCGGTACACGCAATACTTCTGAGATATGGCTATAATTGTCATTCATAAGTTTTATGTCACCAAAACCTGCACTGATTAACATGTTATCATCAGCAAGGGTTATGTCATGTTCTTTAGAATCATGCGTTTTATAATTTTGCAAAATAGTCTTATTTCCGTTCATATGGTGTGAAGCACCAGAGTCTGTTACCCAAGTTCTTACTGTTCCACTCAGTGAGGCTTCAAGCCACACCGGTTGGTCGCTACTCTTTACCTTCTTCCTTTCTCTTGTCGTTTCTTGCTGCTGCCGTCGTTGGTCGTTGAGCTTGCAGCTAGGCCGGCTTTACCTGGCTCCACTGCTTCTCCAACTCCATCTCTTCACTATGGAAAGGGGTATCAGGTCCGGGACTTGGCCTGATTTGTCTATGGGCGCCATCAACTGTGGGTACAGCTGCGAAGTGAAGGGAAAAGGTGGACGGGGTGGAGCTGATGGTGGTCGGGCTAGTCGTGGGTGGCGTGAGACTCTGGTTCAGGTCGTTTAGGGCCTTACTCCGACGAGGAGAAAAGAACACACTGGAAACACAGACACTTAGCACCACTTCCTTTATTGGTTTGTAATCTGGGCGTCACTGAGATACAACTCAGATTGTTACTTTACTACACTCGCTACGTGAGAGCTCGGATTCTACCAAATGAACGGGTTGTCGTTACTGGTTACACACTCCTGCAAGCCTTGTCACTTTGCACTGTTAGCACTATTGCATAGCACTTGGGGACTTGTACAGGTTACCGCTACCACTGTATGTGTGGTGTTTGAGAGGGTCACCAGTTCGCACTCGCGTTTCTTTTTCAATATTTTTTTTAACTTTCTGTAATGTCCTGGCGGCAGGGGGGCGTGAAGGTAGCCTTCCCTGCCACCACTTTAACGCCGCAGAGCAGGGGGGCGTGGAGGTATCCCTCCTTACCTCCACAGCCTACTCTGTAAGGAGTTAACACAATACTCCTAGCTCACCCTTAGCTAGGATTCTCCTGTTCGGGGTTTCCTTCTCTCATAAAGCTGCCACCATCTATTATATGACCTAAGAAAGGTGATGTAAGTACCGAGGGCCGGTAGCGCGTAGTCAAGCGTTCACTGTTGGCTGGCCCTTTCGGCTCTGTCACCTCTTATTATTGGCGTAGAGCGGACGTGTCTGGTCTGACCCGCCTCTACCTATCATCTGTCCTTTCTATCGTGGGGACTACCCCCTGAGCATATAGTCATAGCTCCGTCTTGACCACTCCTCATATGGTCTACAGGTAGCAACGTAATACATTATTATTACACTTTATCATTATATCTTAAGGGGGCGTTGATATCCAGGCTACCAAACTCTGCCTGTGTTGCAGGAGCCTATCCCTGTCTATTCTTAGCACCTCTTAAGCATTCGGCTGCTGTTGCAACTCTCATTGTGGTAGGATCTTCTGGATGGTTCGAGGAAGGTGGTTGTGGGGGGGTGAATCACAATCCCCGGTACATCCTACTCTATCTATTCTATGTACATTGATATTTACATTATTTACACTATCAACAAAGACTGACCTTCAGTCGGTACTACATAGTCTTTACTACACGTTCTGTTTCTTCAAGTTCTCCCCC
>NW_019724591.1:0-3920 GCF_002891405.2 Cryptotermes secundus | reverse complement strand
TATCACTACCAGCTAACCATAACCTTGACACATACACTATAAAACCCTTCTTGCCTGACTCACATCCTAGGCAATTACATGATTCTAGTATCCTCCCCTTAGGGTTCACCGGGTACACTTGAGTTTGCACATTCAAATCTTACAACACACTTTTATCCACAATACTATTATCAACAATATTATTAACCAGCATGGCGGTTATGCGTAAAGAGACTTACTTGACATAGAAGCTTGCAGGCTGACTTCCAGCACTCGTCAGACCCATATTGAATAGCGCCTCCGGCTGACAACTGAATATTCTGTGTTAGATCAGATCCTAAGTCCCCCGAAATTCCATAATTTATAGTTTTAATTCGCTGATTCAGCGTTGACAGAGGGTAGGTAACTCCTCAGTGTCCTCAATCCTCACAGTAACATTCTAATTGGTTCTTATTGGTGGTTGTGGGCGGTCCCCTTGCGCCTCATCGCTGTGTATGCGGTACTATTACGATACTCCAGTGACCAAGTGAGGCAAGCTCCTGGCTTCTGCTGTTACACATACTTGCTGAGCATCAACATTCTTAACCTATTTGCCTGTCCCGGTGTTTACAGATTACTGTAATAACTGTGAAACGCCTTTCGCAAGTCGCGAACATTTTGGGTAATGCCTTACAAGCTCCCATCTCGAATTTGAGCTTCAACACTATCGAACAAGATTTTCACTTAACAGTCGATCAAGAGGGCTTGCTCCGCGTCCGGCGAGTTTAACTGTTGTTACGAGACTTTTTAAAAGAACTAACTCTCTGTTTTTGAAGATTCAGGGGTCCTGCGAAAATTTGGGGAACGCCTCGTTGCCATCCTCCAAATTTCCGGGTTGGCTGGATTTAGAGGGGGGAGGGTTCGATAGAGTTTCTCATTTCTCCAATGGTCAGCTGTTTCGCGGCGAAAGTTGGGTTCACACGCTTTCACAGTCTTTCTGACCCGGGGTGGATTGAGGGGGTTCAATCTCACGGTCTTCTTAGGGTAGGTCCGTGACGAATTTGAGGACTTAATTGTCACAGTCATTACGCTGCACCGAAAAAAAGGTTATTGTATGATATTTAGAACTTGAAAGAAGGGGAATTCGCTAAATAGTATTCCGAAGGTCCCCACTACAAGATATCGGGTAATATTCGGATCCCTAAACCATTTGACTGCCGTGACGAATCGGGTGTTGAAAATTGGTCCCTTTCCTCGACTATTGAAACAGTTCGCCGCTCCTTTCTAAAAGAGGTTTTTAGCATTTGTAGAGTTATGACCGGTCAGAGGGCCATCTCTCTACGTGACAAAAGGTTCTCTCCAGCGTCCTTTTGGACAGATTTCTCTTTTATTAGAGCATAGGGCTTTTTCTAAAAGTAGGGAGAGTGTCGGGCTGGTTTGGGTTTAGTCCGGGGATCGTGACCCGTCATAAACTCTACCTTCTCAGAACTGCTTTCTTCATAGTCACCGCCGTGAAAGCCTCAAATCTTACAATCTAAGATTTATTGGCATGAAGGCATTAACATATTCCTGCATAGTTTAATAGCCCTCAAGTTTCAAAGAGCACAAATCAGTTAAAATACTTATCCAACTATTGACACCCTGATCTTTGAATGTTCTTTTCAACGGGTCCCAGGCTTCCTTTGCTGTAGTTGTCTGGAAAACGTAAGATTTAACTTGGGTCTCCAATGTCAGACAAATGATGGCTCTGGCTTTCTTGTCCTTTTGTTTTGTTGAGGGATGCGGGAGTTGTATCTTCTGCAGCATATCCACAGACTGCTGCCTACACAGTTTGAATCACTAGAACATTTTGAATATCAAAGTACCATTCTCTATCATTTTCCCATCCTTTGAGCTTATCAGTATTCACTCAGGGCTTTGAAATGGCAATGATGAAACTTGTCTGTTTGTCTTGGTGGCAGTGTCAGTCCAAGGGATCACTTTTAAATAATACTTTCACCTTTTACTATTTATACTTATCAATAATATGATCTTGGGCCCATAACCTGTTATTTTCACTTTTACGTGTTTCGAATGATAAGTAAGAATCAGCGTTCAATCTAACCCTGCTTTATTAAGGCTAACTTTTGATACACAAAAAATGTTTCATACATATTCACACACATGAAATTAGGAACAGTGCATGTAGCACAGTCTGTTACTGAAAATTGTTTACTATGACGTTGCCAACTGTAGCATTATATTTTAACATTAGAGAGTTGCAAACATAACACTGATCCTTCACTACACACCATTTCGGGTAAGCGCTATGTGCTTTGAATGCAGTGGCTAATAATGAGGACTAGTTTTCAAAGTTGTTGTCCCCAGAACCCAATTGTAATCAAACAATCGTCATTGTCATCATTTATTACTACTGAAACTGTATATCAGTATACAGGGCATGGATAATTAAAAAATGTTTGAAAAGCAGAACATGCTTTCAATAATATAATCTATGAGAGAATGAGATGGTAAAGATTTTACTATGAGGAAAAAAGTAATCAGTGAACGATTTTTTTTATAGAATCAGTGTGTTTTAAAGTAATATATGTTATTTCCCAATGCGAAGAATTATGATAATCCACCTTCTAAGGAGGCACAATAATTTTACATTTTTCTTTTGTTCATTTAGGAGGATGCAGCAGTGAATACCTCTAGTGTGACTTTACATTTTTGTGTGTAATAAATACAGTGATGTGTAGTGTGGTGGTGTAGTGGTGTTTTGAAGAATGTTAAGATTTCCATTCAGCCACAATGGATTGAAAAATTTCCCCTCTTATGTACATATCTTTTTTGCACGAAGAATTCGTGCTTATAAGAAAATGGTGTGCTAAGTGAAAGACGTGTTGTTATTGGTGTTCTGCTAGCAATCCTTTTGAATGACATTGTGTAAAATGTGCAGAGTGGTGTGTAAAATATGTGTTACAGAATGAAGAACGATGGCAAGAGATTTGTATGTTAGATGAGTACTTTGGTGTGATAGGCAACGGATTGGATTCTTTCCATTTAATCTTCCAGGCTTACATGTGCGAGTAGGTAGTATGCAGCATCAGGGAATTATCTCCTTTGCATCTATTGAAGTGCTTACAGAATCACACTGTGTACAGGATAGCAGGAGTTGTTGCAGATGACATTCTTGTAATTGTATTTTATAGTTTAGTCTAGAACATGTATAGTGATGTTTTCGTTTTGTGTTTTAATGCTTAGAAGAGTGATGAATGATATTTTGTAACGTTCAGATCGTAATGAGTGATTTCGCTGTCAAATATTTGAGCACTAGTATTGTGGGGTGGCTACATTTCATGTAATGTATATGTATATGCTTCACATATGTCGAAAAACATAAGTTAATAATGGCAACATTCGAAGAGAATATTTCGGGAACTGTTGGAAATTGTAAGAGTCAATCGAGATAATTGTGATATCATGCACTTGAGAGCGTTCTGAATTGTCAATATTTCGAAAAAAATGCATTTACGAACATTATAAATATCGTAATATATTCCAGGTTTCATAGATTGCGTAGAGAGTTTAATAGAAAATTATATGGAAGAGTTTATCATGTGAGAAAATTGGGAAGTTAAATGTCCCGTAGAAATATATAATTTCATACGCTAAAAGAGACATTCAGTCGTAAATTATTGGTGACGGTCGAACCGTGCTGAAGTGAGCATAACGATGCGCAGTAGTCAGTTGCCCACTCCTGTCATATTGTACCCTCACAAACTAACATTAGCGCAATTTGCAGGGCTTCGCCCCCTCCAAGGTACAGATGGATGCGCAGTAATCTACTGCGCAACCCAACCCAACCTAACCTAACCTAACATCAGCGAATGGTTCCCCAGGGTCAGCCCCCTCAGTTACAGTTGGATGCGCAGTTGTCCATTGCGCACACATAACAGTGACGTCATTTTGGAAGCTGC
>NW_019724590.1:221744-272006 GCF_002891405.2 Cryptotermes secundus | reverse complement strand
GGGTACCTTTTACCTTTAGCCTTATTTTCGTACACCTCAGGAAAAGGAAATTATTTTTGGCTATGATACAAAGGACACTCCTTGATAGGCCTGCTGTACACATTTTCACAAGTTGGTTCATTTTCTTAAAGGCTTAGGGGAATATTTGGAAATCTCATTTCTGAAACCTTGCACAGCAATAAATCCAACTGTTTGGCTGGGTGTGCTATCAACATTGTTAGCATTAGCTCGTTACATAAGCTCAAAATGACTACTTTCTACGTATATTCTAACTGCCAGATGAAGATTTAAATACAAGATATATACAAGACTAGAAGCTGGGACAGTGCAGTCAGTATAGCGACTGGCTACAGGCTGGACGAATGAAAGGTTGAAGTTCAAGTCTAGGTAGGGTCAAGAATTTTCACTTCTCCATGTAGTCCAGACCAGCTCTAGGGTTCACTTAACCTCCTATACAATGGGTATTGGGGGCTCTTTCCCAGGGGTCTGACCTGGGCCGACCTGGTGGGAAGCCGGTGACTAACAGCCTGAACTATGGCACGGCTTTGTTTAGAGTTACAACATTTGATACTATATGACCCATGCAGTTGAAACAGCATCGTTAAATACCTAACAATCAACCTTCAATACCAAAAGATCTGTTTACTGACAGTAGGGGCGTGGAGGAGTGCAGATTGCACTGTGACTTCAGACAGTGTAACTGCTATGTATTTAAAATGCACACATATGGCTCTTCCTTTATTCTGAGCCTCTAATTTTTCGCATCAGTAAGAAACTAACAAAAATCTTGCTTGTGCTCCCAGCATAAAAAGATCTAAAGAAATGGCCAGAGATTGATATAATCTTACCAACTGACTTAAACATTACTACAGCCTCTTGGAGCTAAATTTTCTTACAAAACTTAGCAAAGAGAAACTCTCTCTTCCATTCTCTTCATGTGAGAAGACGACTTTTTGTACTCGTATATCCTGTCCAACAAGCGCAGAAAATTAACACATAATGGAAAGATCATGGTATGTCTATTTCACCTTCAAATCAACTCAATGGATTTTTAAGAAATATAGAATTGGTGTGTCCACACTAAAAAGTTTCAGGTAAATTTAATTTTGCTTTGTGTCAGTCCATATAACCCTCTACTTTACAGGAAACTCAAAATCAAACTGTATCACTTTTTTCCAAAAGTGGCTTATAGGACAAAATATTAGTTGACTAATATGAATAACATCAAACCTGCCCCAAACATGTCCGTATAGACTCATACCAAATTTCGTCAAAATTCACAAGTAATTTTTGAAATAAAATATGTGAAGAAATCACTGTTTACACATGATACACCCACTCTGCAATCCCTTTATGCATTTTGAAGCAAAGAAAGCAAAAATAAATTGTGACATCAGAACAACTGAAGATGTCTCAGATTGAAAAATGAGGCTCTCTTCCATGTCCAGTGAAACAACTGAGCTGGAAAGGCAGTCCCTGCTGTGTCTACCATGATCTTATGTGGTCAATACTTAGACATCAGTCCTCTACCCTGTATAATTTACACATATCTGAAAAGGTGGCACAACTATAAAACCATTTTGAAACCTTCTGGTTCATATCTTAAAGAGTTACTCATTTTACAAAACAATAACCTGTAGGCTTGGCATGGAGAGGGCCATTACCTGGTTTCCTAATCACAGAAACTGTTGCCACTGGGATGGTTCTCTTATCTTTCTGCCTGCAGCTGGGCTGCTTTCAGAATATCTAGGTCTGCAATGCTTTCTGGTTCAAGATCTGATGAGAGCTGAGAGCGTACTCTGCTGATTTCTAACTGTGTGTCCACTAATTGAGCTGCTAAGCGACATATTTTCCTACGCATTATTTCGTTTTCTTGCTCTATGTCATGTAAGCTCATCTCCTCCAATGGCCGTTTATAGCTCTTGCTACGGCCAACTGCTGTCTTGACATAGGTTCTCTCCAGGTTGGGTTTCTCTGCTTCCAACTGGCGAATCTAAAAGCAGGAATTCATGAGGAGTAATTGCACTGACTATGCAAATGTGATCCCTGTTCATACTGTTCAATAATATTGTATCCCTACACTACCAGAACATGCGCTCACACGCACGCACACACACACACACACACAATACACTGACTGAATGGGGCCACAAGGTCAACCTTTGCAGATGATGATGATGAACAAAATGTCTTAAACAATTACCATTAAGAATCTAATAATTTCACATGTGGCCAAGGAATCTGCTGTACTTTTGATGGGTCTAAGGGTTCATTACTGGGTTCACAAGTGATCACCACTGGATGCTAATTTTAGACAGATAAAGAGAAGACACTGGCTGCCAAAGTCTTGTTTTTACATCATGATGAATCTGTTGTGTAAGCACTTCAGTAACAAACAATGACACACTTTATTGCAAAGCCCAATGATGGTCAAATGACCAAAACATGTAGCCCAGTGACATTTCAATAAACATAGATTACTGAAAACCAAATGTTGCGACCGACAGATATGCCTCATTACCCTTGGTGGCCAAAATAACATTCTAAGTTTTTATCCTACAAACTCTTTGATGAACAGCCGCACATTTAAAAAAAAGGCAATTAGTACACAAAGAAAAATACTGATTTCTCCCAGAAATAGTTCTATTAAATTTGTCTACACCAACAGCAAATTTTGCGTTCTAACTACATAGGAAATTGTCACCTTACGAGGGGCATTCAAGTTCTAAGGTCTCCGATTTTTTTTCTCAGGACTGGGAGCAGACATGACACATGACACAGCAGTAGACACATGCGGTTTAGTTTAAAATACGTGTGCACTCTTTGTGAATGTGTGACAGAGATGGCAGCACTGTACGACACACAGAACTCTAGTGGTGGCGGCGAGAGTGAGGAATGTTTTTGATACGTAAAATGGCGACCTTTTTCGTTACACTAACAGCGAGTAATCATTCGTTTTCTCCACTTGCGTGGTGCAACACCCATTGAAATTCATCGCCAGTTGAGTGAGACGTGCGGTGATGGTGTCATGAATGTGAAAAATGTACGCTTGTGGGTGCAACAGTTCAAAGAAGGCCGAACATCGTGTGACAACGAACCAAAACAATCTCGGCCTCGCACCAGCCAGTCTGACAACATAGTCGAGCGAGTTGAGAAAGTTGTTTTGGAGGATCGCCGATTGAGTGTGGAAAACATCGCTTCCAAAGTTGGCATTTCTGTGGGATCTGTGCACAAAATCCTGCATGAAGACCTGCGAATGTGGTAAGTGTCCGCCAGGTGGGTGCCACGAATTCTGACGGACGACCACAAGACTGCGCGCGTGGTAATTTGCCAGGCGATGTTGACACGTGATGAAGACATAAATGGGACTTTCTTTTCATCAACTGTGACAATGGATGAGACATGGATGCCGTTTTTCAATCCTGAAATGAAGCGCCAGTCACCTCAATGGAAGCACACAGACTCACCGCCACCAAAAAATTTCTGGTAAGTGCCAATGCTGAAAAAATGGTGGCCATGTTTCGGGATAGCAATGGCGAAATCCTTACTCATTGCGCTCCAAAGGGCAATACGGTGACAGGTGCATCCTACCAAGATGTTTTGAAGAACAAGCTCTTTCCAGTACTGCGAGAAAAACGGCCATAAAAGGCTGCGTGTGTGCTCTTTCACCAGGACAATGCATCAGCGCATCGGGCTTACGCGACGCAGGAGTTTCTTCGTGAAAACAACCTTGAAGTGGTTTCTCATGCTCCCTACTCACCTGACCTGGCTCATAGCGATATTTGGCTTTTCCCAACGATGAAAGGCACTCTCCGTGGTCTCACATTCACCAGTCATGCCGCTATTGCATCAGCAATTTTCCAGTGGTCAAAACAGACTCCTACAGAAGCGTTCGCAGCGGCCATGGACTCATGGTGTCGACGTTGTGAAAAATGTGTACAGCTGCAGGGAGATTACGTTGAAAAGTGACAGAAGTTTCACATTTTTTGTATGATAATTGTGGGAGAAAAAAAAATCGGAGACCTTAGAACTTGAACGCACAACGTATAAAGATGAATATGATAAATATAAGAGATGTCAGTGTGAAAAAACTTCTGGGGCGGTAAACAGTACATTAAAACAACAAAGGTAATCAAATATTAATTTTAAGACATTCCTGTACTCATTACATGGAAGTGGAGCTAAACTTACAAAGGGCCACTTTTTTTAGTAAAACTGAAGTGGCAGAAGAGGATATTTCAAAACGATATTAAAATGTATGTACCTAAATATGTGTTCAATAATTGGAATAGTTGATTACAACAGAACGGTCAACCTCTTCAATGGAACAGATAGTGATTGGCTCCTAGTTAGAAACCTAATGAATCGTACAGTATTATATTTAAGCATCCTGTTATACTCACACAATATATATGACACAAACTCCGTCTTAAGTGCAACAATTTAACTGTAGTTCTTTCTTCTTCCCTTCCTCCTACATGTTTCGGCCCTAAATGGCCATCATCAGGTGTGTATTCTTACGTAGCTGCTACACTGCGCGTAGTTTAAAATTTAAAATCACCAGTCTTTCCAATTGTATGCATGTATGTATGTATGAAATCTTTGTTAACCTACAAGCGTCAATTTGATTTCTAAAATTGGCACTTTTTTAAAATTTCAATTCAAATTAAAATGTCTATAAATTTTCTGTTCTTTTTCTTTTTTTAATTAAAATTTTCTCGGGGTACACGCCCTATGTCTATAGTGCTGCAGCGGCTACTTCTTGTTTTATCGCTGTTCAGGTATTGTCTGTAATATACAAATATTCGTATTACTATGTTATGTTATGTTATGTTATGTTATTCTTATATGTTTATACTGTTATTTGTACTTACTCTGTGTAGGCTCTNGTCTGTTATTGTTCTGTATGCATGTCCTGTATTTAGTATGTGATTTGAGTACCCGGAATTGCTATTATTATTTCTAATATCATGTATATGTTCTTTATATTTAGCGTTAAATGTTCGGCCCGTTTGCCCAATGTATTTCAATGGGCAATTTACACATTTCGTTTGGTATATGCCACTTCTATTGTATTTGTCCAATTGTGGTTTTTGTTTGAGTGTGTTTTCTATTGTGTTTCGTGTGCGGAATGCTATTTTTATCTGCATGTCTTTAAAAAGTTTTGTAATTTTTCTTCCTTCTTTTGTACTATATGTAAATATGGCCCACTTTGTTTTTTGTTGTTGTTCGTCGTCATTTGTGTTTGATTTTTGTTTTCGTTTTGTCTGATTCGATCTTTTGATTATGTTTGTGTCGTATCCGTTGTTATTTAGTATGTTTCTAATAGTGTTCTTCTCTATTTGTTTTCCTTTTTCTGTTATTGGGTATGTGTAGAGTCTATTCATTAAGTAATTAATACCTGACAATTTGTGCTTGAATGGATGGCATGAGCTGCTAGGTATCATGATGTCCGTTTGTGTGGGTTTTCTATATATTTCGAATTGCAAGCTATCTTCATTACGATGTATTGTTATATCTAGAAAGTTAATAGATTCTTGTTGTTCTCTTTCAATTGTGAACTTTATAGTTGGTTGCAATTCGTTAATTTCTTTGAGTGTATGTTCTATGTTCATTATTTTTTCATCATATATTATTAATATGTCATCAACATATCTAAAGTAAGCCACTATATGTTGTTTTTGAATATTTCCCATTCTAGTAAATCTAGAATCTATAGCAATCTATATAAATAAAAATGTAAATGTTCGTTTGTTCAAAGTCTTAAATCCCCGAAAGTTCTTCACTGATTGCTTTGAAATTTTGATACAACGTTGCATTCAAATAAGCACGTTTTTATATACCTATTATATAGATGTCACATCTGTGACAGGTAAAAACATGTCACATGTTCGGAATCCAGGAGTCACTTCCATAGTAACGCTAGAACAGACCCTTGCATAGGTAGCGACAATAGCGCTATTGTAGCCCCAACAGTTGGTTGTTGCCTAGGAAGTAACAATAGCGATACTGTAATCCCAACAGTGAGCTGTTGTGTTGAGAACATCGAATCTCCACGGTTACGACGAATACATGGAGCATTCCCACAGAGACAATGCAATAACAATGGGTCGTTGCGCAGGAATCGAAGAATCAACAAAGCAGTGTTTCCCTGGTGATAGACAACAGAAGGCATTGTATAGCAACCGCAGAGGTATATACAGCCCAGCTTCAACAATTCAATCAATTTGGAATGCCATCACAGAACTGATCTGCTGCTGCTTCGTTCAATGTAGAATTGCGTCGTGAACAAAATTACAACATGGGTGATCTTTTGTCGTATGTGCAATCAAATATTCCTAAGCTAATGCTTGAGCAAAAAGGCATATACAATCAAATCATGAAAACTGTCAATAACAGGGTTGCAGAAATCTTCTTCTTAGATGCGCCAGGAGGAACTGGTAAAACATTCCTAATTAGATTGATTCTGGCAGCAATTCAATCCCAAAATGACATAGCCTTAGCTCTTGCATCGTCCGGAATAGCTGCGACATTGCTACCTGGTGGAAGAACTGCTAAGTCCGCTTTGAAATTGCCATTGAACATGCAATTCATTGAAACTCCCACATGCAACATTTCCAAAGCATCAGGCATGGGAAAGGTATTGCAGAAATGCAAACTTATTGTTTGGGATGAATGCACAAGGGGGCACAAAAAATCGCTCGAGGCTTGTCATCGATCATTGCAAGATTTCTGTGGAAACATCAGACCATTTGGGAACACATTAATATTGCTTGCGGGAGATTTCAGGCAAATATTACCTGTAATTCCTCGATCGACACCAGCGGACGAAATAAATGCTTGCCTGAAATACTCTTACTTTGTGACGACATGTAAAGACGTTAAAATTAACTACAAATATGCGTGTCCAGCTGCAAAACGATCGATCAGCTGAGATATTCTCACATCAATTGCTGGAAATTTGGAACGGAAAGGTGCCAGTTGATCTGACTTCAGGACAAATTTCATTGCCTCATAACTTCTGCAATTTAGTGACGTCAAAAGAAGAATTGGTTGAAAAAGTATTTCCCAATATTCAAACCAATTATAAGAATCACGACTGGCTGAGTGAACGAGCTATTCTTGCAGCCAAGAACAAAGACATCTACGAACTTAACAATATCATTCAGTCTAACATTCAATGCGAGGCAGTCACATACAAGTCCGTCGACACTGTTGTGGAAGCAGATGAAGTGGCTAATTATCCAACAGAATTTTTTAATTCACTCGATCTCCCAGGGATGCCACCGCACGTACTGCAATTGAAAATAGGTGTGCCAATTATCATGTTGCGAAATATCAACCAGCCAAAGCTTTGCAACGGCACGCGGCTTGCAGTAAAAAAATTATTGAGCAACGTCGTAGAAGCAACAATCTTGACAGGACCTTTCAAAGGTGAAGATGTCCTCGCATTCCTATGATTCCAATGGATGTGCCATTACAATTTAAGAGATTGCAATTCCCAATTCGATTGGTGTTTGCAATCACCATCAACAAAGCTCAGGGCCAATCTTTAGAATTGTGCAGTTTAGATCTAGACACGGGTTGCTTCTCACATGGACAATTACATGTTGCATGTTCTAGAGTCGGCAAACCAGACAATCTCTATATCTGCACAGACAATGGAACAACAAAAAATATTGTATATCCACAAGCATTGTGAAACTAAACATATTAGAAACGTGCGCTTTCTCTTTTCTTTGTTTTCCATTTAACCAGACTGAGCCACAGCAACGCGTGGCTGGGTACCGCTAGTTAAGAATAACAATAACACATACTGGTTGTCTTTAAATAGTAATAGGCAACATTCAATAGTATTAACACTGTCACATTTGAAATGGCTTCAGTGCAGAGACTCAGAGCTCATCAACCATTTTGCAGGAAAACCCTTACAAGTTTTCATGTATTACCTAAAGAAGAAAAAGATGTGTTCATCACAATAAATAAGTAAAGGTTAAGTGAAACTGAACTAGGTATAAAATATACAATATATATTGAATATTCTAGTAATTCAGACTTTCTTCATATCTGATTGGGGCACCTGCTGATGGATTGAGATATAAGAACTGATTATGGCTGTAGCTAATGGGTTGGTGAAACTCACTTTAATTTTAACAGCTGTAGAACCCTGAGGACTGGTTTAACAGTTTAAGTTGGTTCTGATGATAATGCACAGTTGATTCTAAATAGAGGGAATCTGCAATGGACTGATATAAGAGCTGTAAATCAGAGCAGAAATGATGCTAACCTCATTACTAGAAGACTGGTGATTCTCAGTTTCTTCAACGGTGGTGCTAAAAAATAATTCATCAGAATGACAGCCAATTTCTGTAGAAACAGAAGCTTCCTTGAAAGCTGGCACAGGCCTGTATATATCATCATCTGCTCCATCGGCAACATCAGGACTGTCACCTAGTATGCTGGGATATCCTAATGACTTCAAATATGCCAATCCCTCGTCATCCATCCAGGTCAGAGGGTCCCAATTTTGTGTGGTGCTGACATGATCAACGGACTGAGGGCATGGACTGGCGTGAAAATCCTCCTCTGTCAACATCTGCAAACAATAAAACAATGCTTCCATTAGAGTCCTAGGTGGTTTCTTAGTTTGCATAGTATATATAGTCAGAAACTGCAGCACAACAGTAGACAGATGACTCTGAGGTTGATCTGCTTCACAGCAAAAAAGGAACTGTTATATTTCTGGATTCCAAAGATTTTTGTTACTTAAAATGAACCAAAACGTCACAGCGCATCTTATACACCAGTAGGTCTAGTATGAGAATGAACAATGAAAATATATTAAAACACTAGAACCACGTTCGACATGAGAACGGTGAAATAGTGTGCCTTCTGGGCTGTAAGAAGGTGTAGTTCAAAGATAGCCTGATGTTTTGCAGATCCATATCACGTCCACCTTCAGGATCAAACAGTACGCCAAGAAACCACCAGAAAACAGGACACAAGCTGAAATGAGCTGAACTTGCCACCTTAATTTGCTGGCTTCTAGCTATGTTTACTCTTCAAACCCTGAACGTGCAAAATATATATTGCTCCAAAACACTGGGTTCTCCACAGACTGAATGGCATTACAACCCAGACCCACAGTCAACCCAATGGGACTGAGGTTTTTGGGTACAGAAAAATACATCTCAGCTGGGATTACTTTTGCAAACACCTGAGAAGAACACAATTTCACTGCCACCACGAGGCACTAAACCATTCTAGGATGCAACCAAAATTCGGTTAACGTTGCCTCCTCAAAGAAAAAGCCAAAATTACATACTGAGAATATTAAACAAACACTTGAAAATAAACGAAATATATATTTCTCAACTTTTCCATCCTAAATTACTACATATATTCTTCTTCTTCTTCTATGGCGCAACAGCCCGTTGTCTGGCCTTGGCCTCCCTTATCAAGCCCCTCCATTCCTCTCTATCCTGCGCTGCTCTCTTCCAGTTCCTTACGCCCATTAACTTCTTTGCATCTTCTTCCACTGCATCAATCCGTCTAGTTCTTGGTTTCCCCGCATGTCTCCTACCACCTATTGTACTGTACAATATTTTCTTTGGGATACGCTCCTTATCCATTCTCTGTACATGCCCAGCCCATTGCAATCTTTTAAGCTTTATCGTCACTGAGATCTCTGACTCCTTATATAATTTGTATAACTCTTTATTATATCTTATTCTCCATATCCCATTCTCTTTTATTGGTCCATAAATTCGTCTTAGGATTTTCCTCTCGAAAGAATTGATGACTGATTCCTCTTTCTTGTTTAGCGTCCAACCCTAACATCCATAATAAAGCACCGGTCTTATCATTGTTTTATATATTTTTGTTTTAATCACTCGGTGTATATCCTTTGATCTAAAAACTGATAGTAACGAGAAATATGCATTATTTGCTAGTTTTATTCTTCTTGTTATTTCATGATATTCCTCTCCATCTTTGTGGAATTTTGATCCTAAATATATGAAGTTTTCACCTATTTATATTACATACCTCAAAGAGAAACGTGAAGAAGAAATGATCTTCAGATCTCTGAGGTGTGAGGTGGCAGATCCTCAAATAGCCCAGTATGCACCATGACCAGTAAAGAGGAAAGTGCCCCAGTTCTAAAGAGATTGCTGCTTGTGCAGTCAAGAATTATGTGCACCTCACTCTTAATAGCCAATTAGAAGCTGTAAATTTGAAACCTTTCTTTTCAAAGTAACAAAGAGGGATGCTCTGACTTAATGTCTGTAACACTAGGCAGTTTTGATTTGCGCTCTGAGCAAGATTGACATATTCTGTCACATCAGTGTGCAAACCTGGTCAGTTGTAATTGTTCATTCTTTTATCTTAAAGTCATAACCTGACCTGCTAGCTACACATATATGTAGATAAATTACATATTACAGTGTTTCATTAAGAATGTTTCCCCAGATGACAACAGTGTACTTGTTTTAATATATACTGGTTTTTCTAAGTGTAAAGGGCTTTACTGCATTACACAACGAATGAAAACGAAGCTTCCTTATGTCACCTATACTACTTGAATGCACACTGTATGTCATGGAGAAGAACTCAAGCTCAAGTGTAGTGACTGGTTACACAAAATTCTTCCCACAACTTGAAACACTTATTTTCCTTCTAATGCTTCAATCTATATTGTAAGACTAACAGAGATACAAATAATGATTACACAATGTAGTGATCAATTTCCATGTGTAATTTCCAACAGCATGAGTTGGGTCAGCCACTGGCTACAGGCTGGACAGTCAAGATTCGATTCCTGGAAGGAACAACAGATTTACATGCACATCACAGCCTCCCTTTATAAAATGCAATATATTTGTTTGATGAGAGTCATGCTATACTTCGTTATTCATGTTTGCATTTTACGAATGATCAACTGGTAATATGTTTGTCAGCCTGCGATGGCAACCATAACATGTACCATGACAATATATGACATAAACTCCATCCTAAGTGCAACAATTTATTGTAGTTCTTTCATCTCGCTTTCTTCTACACTACATGTTTCGGCCGCAAACGGCCATCATCAGGTGTATACTCTCACATAGTTGCTACACTGCACATAGTTTAAAATTTAAAAAACACTAGTCTTCCAAATTGTTCATTTCGCCGTTGCTAACAGGTTTCATCAATACATCAGAATCTTGCCTGCTGATATCTGTCTGATATGTACAAAATCTTTGTTAACCTACACATGTGAATTTGATTTTCATAAACTGGCAGAGAGTATACACCTGATGATGGCCGTTTGCAGCCAAAACATGTAGTGTAGAAGAAAGCAAGACAAAAGGACTACAATAAATTGTTGCACTTAGGACGGAGTTTATGTAATATATTGTGCAGAGTGCAACAGGATGCTTAAATATAATAATGTACCATGACATTCATAAATTTTAGCGCCAAACAACGGAAGTGTATTACCGCAAAGTAGGTCGTACTGTTAATTACTACCATAGCAATTATGAAACCTGAAATTATTCGTAATTGTTATTGTAATTTATTTCGAGTCCCAGATGATCCAATAAAACTGGTTACAAACCATAGGATATAGAACATGTCAAATATTAATTAAAATATGTCAAGATAAGCAGAAGAACATAAAATTACAATAGAATCATAAGTACAGTTCAGGTATAAGTTGAGCTCAAGTAAATAACTAGAACATGTCAAAATTATAAAGCAATAAAATAAATGATATAAAAGACAATGAGTATTATCGTAAATACAATAAAACTATTATACAGATAGACTCATATAACTCAATATAGAGTAACTAACATACTATTCACATAAAACCATTAGTTTACAACATCATTCATTAACACTATAACACTTCTCCAAGTCATAAAAACAATGGGTAATCAAGTATCTTCTTAATGAAATTTTAAATTGCTTGTGTATCCCAACAATCCCCTTTTTTTTTAGGAGGCAGATTATTAAATAACTCTATACCTGTAAAGTAAACACCGTTTCGTTGTTTATCCTTGACATAATTGTCAAAACTGATATATTTAATAAATGCTTTATGGATTGACTAGACACGTGGATTGAAACAACAGAATGCAGGCACAGAATTCACATTCTAATACATCAATATAAGACAAAGCAAGTAATATATACCTTTCTTTTCTCTGAAGACATGAAAAATTCTAATATGTGGCATCTACTTCAACAGTTGACTACTGGTAACCACTTAAACAACGAAATGAAAAAGTGTTTCGTACGACCTGGAATCTCGGCGCTGCTCTACGCTGCCGCTGTGACGTCAAGAGCGTCAAGAGAGCACTACTGCGCCCTATATATTCTAATATTGTTACAAGATGGACGCCGCCAGAGCCGAGAGCACGGTCGGTAAGAAGGCATCCTATCATATTATTGTTATTGTTGTTGTTGTTGTTGTTGTCATTATTATTTCTTCCTTATTCCATTACATCTATAGTAGGCTAAAGCCTTACATACAGAAATGTGTCAATTCATCTTGCTAATACTATCAAGTAATTGTCAAATAGACTTATAATATATGACAATGTTTGTTTATATCATATAATACAATTTCTCTGAATTTGATTTGTTCCATTCTGGTCCGTCACACTATAAAGTTTACAGTTGAGTTTATTTCAGTCCAATGTGACATATAAAGCCTTCACCTCCTCAGCACTTAGTTACCTAACATGTTAATTACTTTAACCCATCGAGAGTTTACTATACTACTGTTTGTCCCATTGGAGATAGTATCGACCCTTGTGGGACACCATTAATTAATTTAACCCATCGAGAGTTTACTATACTACTGTTTGTCCCATTGGAGATAGCAGTTCTCTGTTTTCTATTGAATAGATATGACATATAGGTCATATTGTTTGTCTTTCATTCCATAATACCTCAATTTATTTAATAATATATCGTGGCTAACACAATCGAAAGCCTTTTCTAAGTCACAGAAGATCCCAGAGACTTGCGTTTTTTTATTTAAAGAGTCTAGTATTCCAGAGACAAGTCTATAAATTGCAATTTTCAGTCCCTTCCTTTTCTCTAAATTCAAATTGGTATTTATTTAATATACTATTATCATTCAAATGTTTTAACAATCTACTATGCATTACCTTCTCAAATATCTTACTACGTAGTTCGTACTGAAAGTCATGAGCAACTTTTTTTGCATGCAACCTGGGAACAGCAGACAAAAGAGAGTATGGTGGTAGGTGGAACCAGCTGTTGTGTTAAACTTGAGTGTCTTGTGACGTCAATAGTTTGCATCACGTGACCAGTATCACTCCTAATAAAATGGCCAACAACGATATGTTGTTTTGCCAGTGTGCTGTCATCGAATTTCTTGTGAAAGAGGAAATCCCTGCTGCAGAAATTCACCAGAGACTTCAGCATGCTTATGGAAGTGTGTGCATGGGTGCGAGCAGTGATCGAAGATGGGTGAAACATTTTAAAGATGGGAACACCATTGAAGATGAGCCTCGGAGCAGTCGTCCTCGAACAGCCTCAACTGAAAGCAACAAGGAAAGAGTGGATGAGATCATTGAAGATGACAGGTGTGTGACTGTGGACACAATAGCCCCAAAACTTGGAATAGAGCACAGTGCAGTACAGGAGATGATTGAAAGCTTGGGCTATAGGAAAGTTTGTGCTCGTTGGGTCCCGTGGTTATTGATCGAAGACCACAAAGGTCATCGAAAAGTCACCACCTCAGAACTGCTGCAAAGATATCGACACGAAGGTGATGATTTTCTGCTCTGTATTGTGACAGGTGACAAAAGCTGGTTTCACCATTTTGAGCCTGAAACAAAACGGCAGAGTATGGAATGGCACAATTTGCATTCTCCATAAAAAAAAAAGGCAAAGACAGTGCCATCAGCTGCGAAGGTGATGGGCACAGTCTTATGGGATGCAGAGGGGGTTTATTCTGACCGAATTCCTGGAACCTGGGCAAACCATCAATGCTGCTCGTTATGTCTAGACGCTGCAAAAGCTCCGTCATGCAATGCACGATAATCGTCCAGGATGAAACATCATCATCCTGCATGATGCCGCTCGCCTCACACTGGAAGCAATTGCAAAGGTGGGGTGTGAAGTTCTTCCACACCTCTCCCATAGCCCTGATCTGACACCCTCCAACTACCATCTTTTCGGATCTGTGAAGGATCAGCTGCTTGGACAACGTTTTGAGACAAGGGACACAATTCAGATAGCAGTGCATCAGTGTCTTCGGATGGCTGGAACAGAATTTTACAGAAGGGGAATTTTCAAACTCCCAGAACACTGGGAGAAATGTGTACAAAGAAGTGGTGATTATGTGGAAAAATAAAGAAAGGTCTGTAGATTGAGGTGGTATATTTGGTTTGTCAATAATAAAGCATGTTACTTTACAAAAAATTGTTGCTCATGACTTTCAATACGACCCCCGTAATGATGTCAATATGGATATAGGTCTGTAATTTGGTTCTAAGTTTTTATCACCTTTTTTGTACATTGGTACAATTGTAGCATGTTTTAATTTGTCTGGGAAAATACCCCCATGCATAGCTCTGTTACATAAGTAACTTATAGGTTCACTAATAAAGATTTTACAGGATTTGAGTATATTATTCGAAATTTCATCATATCCATGGGTTTGACTAGATTTTAGGGACCATATAATCCTATTTCCCTACTCGTAGTTTTTATGGTTTTTATACTAGGTAGTGGACTCTCAAATGCATCAGTCAAGTATGTCATATAATTTGTAGTTTTAGATTTATTATTTTCACCATTTCCTTTTATATATTTATGTGTATTATCCGCTATACCACTAAAATACCTATTAAATGTTTCAACAATATCGTTCAAATTAGTATTCTTTTTACCTTCAATGTCCAAGGTTTGAATATTTTCTGTATTTCTTTTCTTTAACACTTCACTATTTATTATTCTCCAGGTGGTTCTAGCTTTATTTTTTGAATATTTAAGTTGTTTATCATATGTCATCTTCTTAGCTAGATTTATCACTCTAATTAATATTTTACAATAGTTCTTATAATACGTGGCTATTATAGGGTTGTTACTTTTTTGCTTCAACATATAATATCCTTTTGTTTCTACAAGAAATTCTTATACCAGTGGTAATCCATGAGTTCTGTTTATACTTTTGTCTACTTGTTATTGGAAACGACTCATAAAAATGTCTCAAAAATATATTAAAAAATTGATTAAAACTAGTATTAATGTCATTATTGTTATAAACTAGTTCCCATTTTTCACAACTTAGTTTCGTTCTAAATTCTGCCATATTATAATCATTTATATTTCTTTTTACTCGTATTTCATTCTTTTTGATACAAGGTAATGGAAATTGTGCAATTAACAAGTCTATGCCCCCCCCCAAATCAAGATGAAAAATAATTTTTCAGATTTCATCCCTTGTCCTGCAGAGAGTTTTACTCCATTTTTAACTGAGTTTTATCTCACTTCACTCATATCCATCAAAACTGAGCAGCACTGGGTCACTCATTTTACATTTAGTGACACTGTCAAATCATTTCACCGATGAAGAGAAAATCATTGGATTTTGGTTAAATATTCAAACTAAAATTCTATTAGTCCAGTATTAATTTATTACTGCATTATCATGCATACATTTTAATTTTAAACGTTCGTTCGGAAATATATATATTTTTAGCATAATGCTTACAGAAGCAAATTTAAAGTTGGCGTTTTCCAGGAAGACAAGGCATCTCATATTGTTTTCAGAAATATTTAATCAACACTGAAAGAAGTGGCAGAAATATGTGAAGAATGTAAGTAGTAACATGTAAAACAAGATTAAACAAAAAGAAAATAATGCTGCAATATTAAGAAACTTCTGTTAACACTAAAAGTCTGTTCTTTTTTCACTTACCATTGAATGCTGAAAGCCTCATCTCTACTCTCAGCTTATACCCACACACTTTAAACTTGCATATATATGGCAAAATAAAAAGGGACTGCAACAAAAAGCTTAAAACAAATTGTATTACAGGGATAGCTGCTCAGGAAGTGGAAAAAAGATTCTTAGCTCTCAAACTGATTCCTGTTATGGAGAAATGTCAGGTGTAATGAACATGGGCAAGAACTAGAGAAAGAAGGAAAAAATCCTTGTGGCAGAAATATCTAATTGTTTACATACCCTCATTCTAATGAATCCAGTGTAAAATAAAAACATAACAGTCAAGATTACAAAGCTTCATTTATTCAGGATATATATGGATCTCTGTCAACATTACTAACATCATATGTGCAGATTTTCCGTGATCGTATGTGGCCTTGGTAACAATAAACTTAACATTTATCGCATAATATCTGATAATACAAAGAACAAAACTGTGGTGAAATATAGTACACATGATTACAAAGGTGCAAGAGTAGTTCGTATGTTGAAAAAGCTGTACACACTGAACTTGAAAATTGCCAGATACGACAAACCCCATTAAATACATGCAATATGAACCATGAAATTCAAAGCACCACTCTTTCACACATTACTCCAAAAAGATGTCTGTACTGTAGTGTAATCAACAAATGTAATCTCAATTTTTTGCAGTATTTTATGTATGTCGCTACAGGTGAACACTGAAAGGAATAACTCTGGAATCTGCATGGAGATGGCAGCTTAAATCCACATGACATGTTTTACAATCTACGGGTCTAGTTTTATTTATTTGTTTAAAATGGCAACTGCATACACATGGGTGGGCTGATACATAAGTTACCTAGTGATAAAATAAATTAAATTAAAATCATCTACCTGAATGAAACTGATTGTCATTATTTTCTAGTTTACACGTCTTAAAAACATTCACTGTCAATTCCATCAACCAATGCGCTGAAGTTTACTGTGTGTCATTGGCAATCCCTTCAAGTTTAAACAATGCTGCCACTAGTGTACATAAAAGCCACTTTCTCTTATACACATCAATCAAATGCAGAGAAATTTTCAATGTAACTTGTTGAAGCTCAAAAGAGTTAAAATATATACTCACTGACATCAGTTTGTCACTTATTCCCTTCCACTTTCATTTCAAATGCACTAAGCTAAAAATTTGGCTATTGTGGGAAATGGCTGGCCCAGTAGGTAAAATCTTATCATAGGAACACGGTAGTATATGTGTTCCAAGACCCTGGACTGTTGCTATGTAAGAATAGGAACATTCCTCTTTACATGTTGTTTTACTGGTAACATTTCTGTGAAAAGGAGTTTTGGGCTTGAGGAGAACCAAGCATAGCAAGTCCCAAGAGTGCTCTAATAATGAAAATGACAATAGAACAGTATTCTCACATAGATGAGATGAAATTACAAACAATTATTGTTTTAACAAGATTATTCAGGCAATAAGTAGCTTTGTGAGTCAAACAAATTTATAAGTTGGAGGTAATGTCAATTGTAAGTTTCAACTTATCACTAATACATCTCATGAAACACTACAGGTGGATTACAGACATACTTTATCCAACATTTAATGTGATGTACTAACTTTATATTGCAACATGTACATAAAAATGTAGTTTCACTCATTCAGTCTCATATTAAGACACTGGAATAGGCAAACCACAATAATTACTAAAGAAGTTACATGCCATGTGTGAGCTGGACAGTTTATTTGGTATAGTGGCAAAGCTACGTGCTGGACAACTGGAGAATCAAATCCAAGCGGAGATGGAGACTTCTCTCTTCTTCATTATATCAAGTCTAGCCAGACTCCTCCCTACTGTGTAGTGGAGTCTTTTTAGCCAGGAGTAAAGTGGCCAGGGCATGCAGCTAACCACCAAACTCCATCTAGTGTCAAATGTTAAGAAATACTGGAGCTACACCTACACTCTCTCGAGTCTCTATCATTCTTAGCATTGTGCTTAATTCATTTAGCACAGGGTACCTTTTACCTTTAGCCTTATTTTCGTACACCTCAGGAAAATGAAATTATTTTTGGCTATGATAAAAAGGATACTCCTTGATACAATATAATTCTAAATATGTCTACTACTGCACACATTTTCACAAGTTGGTTCATTTTCTTGAAGGCTTAGGGGAATATTTGGAAATGAAATTTCTGAAACCTTGCACAGCAATAAATGCAATTCAGATAAAACTATTTGAGGACAATGTGAGCATACACGTGGGCTTGGTGTGCTATCCACATTTTGTCAGCATGGATATGTGTACTCAGTGTTGAACAGCATATATTTCAATGCCTATTCTAGGGATTATATTGTAAGCATACACCATCTGTCATATATCCATGATGAACAAAAACACAAAAGACAATCAACAAACAGTCACTTTACTTTGACCAGGAGCAAGTTCTTCTGTCAGAGTACAACATGAAGAATTACAAGGCAGTAATGATGCTTACAGAATTCTTTAATAAAAATTCAGTTCTTATCGCAATAAATGTATTCACAGCATATATGTCTATATTACATTATTATATCCTGTAACAAACTTGCAAGTTCTGGTGTGACAGGCACATAATAAGGCTTCCATACAAAATATAATGTAAATAAAAATAAATATAAAATTGTGGATTAAGTCACAGACTCAATCACAAGGCAACTTCTCAGATGTACGTATATATCTGACTGAGATTTATGTTTTGCTGTCTGGTAATTTGTCATTTCTGTTTATATAAAATTGGACTGTGGATAAAAAGCACAACTTTCCAGGTGTGACATTTTGCACACACAAAAATACCTCCCAAAAATGTATATTGACATGGCTATTACATCTAAAGCTAAATGTTTTAAAAACATGTGAAATGGCAGTTTTAATTTTACAGTCAGCATCACTTAATATGAAGGACATGATTCCCATAGCCATGAAGTTCTACATTCCACCCATCACAGGCTAATGAGTCGATGTTTCATAAATGCATGTTGGACAGCAGACATTTAGTTGGCACTTGCCTTAGCCCACTTGCTACACATCAAGGAACATATACACTAGTATTTTGTTCCTCAGCTTTCACATTACTTTGGGGTTCTCTATAAGAACTTTATCAGGAAAATGGCAACAAGTTATATCAAATGAACTATCACAACAACATAAACTTAAGACATAAAGAGCTAGAAAATTTTCACACTCCTTACTGCATAAGAGGCTTACATATTTGCAACCATACATTTGACCATGTTATATACAGTACCTGAAATTGTAAGATCAAACATATGAAAACTTAACAAGGGAAATAGGAATGATAATAAATTAGCATGGTCTAATGACAATACTGAATACATTCCTGATATAATTACAAACGGAAAAAAAATCTTTCAATATGTAGATACTATAAAGAGGTTAAAAAATGTATATTATGAGATCACTTGAATGAATACATTTGATAAAATATTTATTGGCAGTGATGAGTAAGTTAATATACTGACCATATTTAAAAATATCACAATAAACCTCTTGTAAATATTGTACATATGATATTCTTTACTTGGGCTGCGGAGTAGTAGATCTTGCCACATCATGTGGAGAAGAAATGGAATAGCTATGATGGGGGGTTGGAAGTGGTAGAGCAACGGTTGTTGCAGGAGGAAGGCTGGATGCTGATGCAAGGGTTGTATCTAGCTTCCGGGCCTCATGCTCTAATAATAATGCATCTAGTGATGGATCCTGCGATACAGTACGCAGTGAATCCCCCAGAGCTTGCCTCAGTTGCTGCATCTCTCTCCCAGTGCGGGAACTCCTCAACACATAGAGTTGCCTGCGCTTCACCTCTTGATTCAGTTGCTCTCTCAGCAACTGTATCTATAACAAAATAATATAAATGCCTTGTTTAGAGTTTTTTTTTATTTTTACTGTTTGCATCCTGCTGTGTGAGTATAACTAATAATACAAGTTCCACCATCAACACAACTATAATTTATTAACTTATGTTTCCCTACATGTTTTAACATTTATAGTGTCATCCTCAGGTGTTGTGATTTACATATTTTCTTCATAAAATTGTAAAGCATGTATTCATATTACATACATAAGCTTAAAATGACTACTTTCTATGTATATTCTAATTGCTAGATGATTTAAATACAAGATATATAAGAAACTGGAAGGTGGGACAGCACAGTTGGTATAGCAACTGGCTACAGGCTGGATGAATGAGAGGTCGAAGTTCAAGTCCCAGTAGGGTCAAGAATTTTCACTTCTCCATGTAGTCCAGACCAGCTCTAGGGTTCACCCAACCTCCTATACAATGTGTATGGGGATGGCTCTTTCCTGGAGGTCTGACTTGGGATCAAACCAGGGTCGCCCCGGTGGGAAGAAGGTGACTAACAGCCTAAGCTACAGCACAGCCTTGTTTAGAGTTACAACATTTGATACTATATGACCCCTGCAGTTCAAACAGCATTGTTAAATACCTAACAATCAACCATCAATACCAAAATATCTGTTTACCTGACAGTAGGGGTGTGGAGGAGTGCAGATTGCACTGTGACTCCAGACAGTGTAACTGCTATGTATTTAAAATGCACACATATGGCTCTTCCTTTATTCTGAGCCTCTAATTTTTCGCATCAGTAAGAAACTAACAAAAATCTTGCTTGTGCTCCCAGCATAAAAAGATCTAAAGAAATGGCCAGAGATTGATATAATCTTACCAACTGACTTAAACATTACTACAGCCTCTTGGAGCTAAATTTTCTTACAAAACTTAGCAAAGAGAAACTCTCTCTTCCATTCTCTTCATGTGAGAAGACGACTTTTTGTACTCGTATATCCTGTCCAACAAGCGCAGAAAATTAACACATAATGGAAAGATCATGGTATGTCTATTTCACCTTCAAATCAATATATAAATCAATAAATAAAATATGACCAAATCACTGTTTACACATGATACACCCACTTTGCAATCCCTTTATGCATTTTGAAGCAAAGAAAGCAAAAAAAATTGTGACATCAGAACAACTGAAGATGTCTCAGATTGAAAAATGAGGCTCTCTTCCATGTCCAGTGAAACAACTGAGCTGGAAAGGCAGTCCCTGCTGTGTCTACCATGATCTTATCTGGTCAATGCTTAGACATCAGTCCACTAACCTGTATAATTTACATATACTCGAAAAGGTGGCACAACTGCATATTATTTTGAAACCTTCTGGTTCATATCTTAAGAGTTACTCATTTTACAAAACAATAACCTGTAGGCTTGGCATGGAGAGGGCCATTACCTGATTTTCTAATCGCAGAATTTGTTGCCGGTGGGACTGTTCTCTCGCTTCTAGGAGCCTTTCTGCCTGCAACTGGGCTGCTCTCAGCCTCTCTATCTCTGCAGTGCGGTCTGGTTTCAGATCTGATGAGAGCTGAGAGCGTAATCTGCTGATTTCTGTCTCTTTGTCCACTAATTGAGCTTCTAAACGACATACTTGCATACGAAGATTCCGGTTTTCTTGCTCTAAGCCATGGGAGCTCATCTCCTTCTCTGGCCGTTCATAGCTCTTGCTACGGCCAACTGCTGTCTTAACATAGGTTCTCTCCAGGTTGTGTTTCTCTGCTTCCAACTGGCGAATCTAAAAGCAGGAATTCATATTCTCGGTCATTAAGAAGCCACTCATGTGTACCTGAATGAAGCTCTGAGATCACAATAAAACACATTACACAGCAAAACTGTACTATCAACCTACAAGTCCAACCATTTGCATGAAGCACAAGCAGATAAGTTAACATTTAAAACTATTTGCTTGGACCTTAGAGATCATGAAGTTGGGGAATGCAGAATATCAAATAATGAGGAATTTTGCATTTTATACACCACACCTAATATTCATAGGGTGTCCAAATCCTGGGAGATATGATGAATGAACATGTAACATTGGAGGAAACAAGATGTGCATGCAGAATATCACTTGGAAAGTTGTCACCCTGAAGAGGATTTGGAATGATAATATTAAAATTGACCAGAGGGAAATTGATTCCAAAAATGTGTAATGGTTGAGGATCATGTCCAATGGCAATGTTGACTCCATGGGTATTGTTACCGTATTGGTAGTTAGTTAACATTTTGTAACTGCTTTTAAAGGTAAACAAATTATTTAAATACAGTATTAGTATGTGATACATATCGATTTTGTTACAAATATTCTCAACTGTTTTTTAAATGTTACATTTAAAAAAGTATAACAAATCATATGGACATAATGGGCAAATAAAAAAGAGAAGCATCAATGGTTACTATATTTAACATAAATTTGAAATTAAAAAAATTGTATCAACTGCATAAACCAAACATGGCTTTGGAAGAACCATTACATGTTTCATAAAAATGTGTTAATGTTTTGAGGACAGACATTATGCCCAAGACAACTAGCAGACAGGGTTTACTTAACGCTGATGGGTCAGTTGCTCAGACCATATTGTGCTGAAACCATGATAAATACCAAATACACATAAAACCTGTTCAACCATTCAGGTACAAGAAAGGTGGGAAGTACACACAGACAGAGAGATTGGATTCCAAAAACAACTTTTTCATAGCCATGGAGGCTTAAAATTTGCAAAGCCATTAAAATCATGTGATCAACTATTTTCACGATCACAACACTTTCTCATACCATGTATATGAGAAATTAAGGAAGAAATTGTATAAACAGCCATTGGGAAGAATAAGATAGGGGCAGTAGGTAAAGAGAACAGGGAAAGGATGAAGGCAGATGCAAGAGAATCACTTGTGGGAGGTCAGAGAAGAATGGAGAAGGCTTTGGTACAAGAAGATCCACCTTTGTGATAATGTTAATTATCTGCCAGTTTGGACTGCTGGTGATTTAGCTGATCATCGGCTCAATCTATTAACATGGAAAGACTCAAGATGTAAAGACCAAAAGAAACTATATAAAAAGAATTTCCAGAGCATGGCAGGCCTTTGCTGTAAGCGCTACTAAAGGGCAAAGTGTGACGGAAGAATATCTGGTCAAATCTGGACCTGGCCTGATACAAACATGGAATTCAACTTGCCAAATAAGGAAACATTAGAATACATTCACTTCAAATACAGGACAGAATCGCCTAAAAATACTGACAGATTCTAACCTCAAGCATTCTAGACTAAAATAAACTCTGATAAATGAACAGATTTATTGGAAGCCCTGTGCTATTGGTACAAATGCAGGATATACATAGGAAGGAAGAAAATGCAAGGGTTTCCATTTCAAGTATAATGAACAAGCTCTCATTATAGAGACATAACTTATACACAAACTATTATATTTACCTTGTCTGACAGAGATTCCACTTTTCCTCGGAGCTCCATGCGTTCACGCTGTGATGTCCGTAATTGTTGCATCAATTCCTCATCCTTGCTGCTTGGTCCTGCACCCTCTGGTGGCCAGCTAGCCAGTCTCAGTTGAGCTTCAAGACCAGAGCGTTGAACCTCATTGTTTGCCAACTCAGTCTGTAACCGCTGGTTCTGATCAGTGAGGTGCTGGTTCATACGTCGCAACTCTACCAGCGTTTGTTGTGATGCTTCCAGACGTTCTGTGACAACCCTGCGCTCATTCTCACTGTTGGTCAGTGATTTCTGAAGCTGCATATGAAAAATAAAGTGAAAAGTATGAACCATAGGATATGAGATTCTATTAAACTGAAGAAATGTGTGCTAGCTTAGTGGCTATTCACAGTGTTGTATCAACTACTAGGATATTGCAAATGATGAACTGGTTTCTTCATAGGTTATTTAAGATTGTTTAATGAGCTACAGAAGTTATGTGGTGTTGAAGAATGCCATCTTCTGGGATATACTGCCGTGTAGATCTTGTATGAACCGACGTTTCAGAGAAACATTGGTTCACACAAGATCGACACGATGCCACATCCCAGAAGATGGCATTCTTCATAGTCACCACCGTGAGAACCTAAAATCTTACTCATGTGGTGTTGACTGAGGTGAGGAAGTGGTCATGATCTGTTTCAAAGTACCAATCTCATATCTGGGTGGAGAGACTGAGAATAAGCCAGTCCAAACAACTGATCCTTGGCCAGGATTTGAAGCAGATACCTTCTGAACACATGTGCAGTATGTTACGGTATGTGAAATATCATGTAAAGATAATTTACAGAGAAAATAAAAAAACACACAAGCAAGAGAATAAAGATGAACGTGAGGAGATAAGAAAGGTAAGGTGTGAAAAACATTCTGAATTAAGCAGCAGTTGTGTTCCTGGAAAACAACAATACAAAAACATGCACATCAAACAGGATTTTCAAAGTATGGATGGGAAATACTTTACAGAAGTGACTGATTATTGAAAAAAGAAAAAAAAAAAATCAAAGGCATTTAAACATATAATTCAGCAATGACTTTAATTTATTTTGTCATTTATTTATGCTAATATAAGTTCTGCTACTGATGTGAGCATGTGCGCAAAAATACACATGCGGGAAACAAACTGTCACAATGTCAAAAAATTCAAGATGAGCCAGCATGATGTGTAGGACACATAATTATATGGTGGCACAATATATAAACAGGGGCTTTCAATAACATTTACTATTGGGGGTCAACATTAGAAGTTGCCAGGCATCTTTGCTACAATCTTAATATCACAGTCAAATGGTTAGTACTTCTGTTTTGTATTTTGAAGGTCCTGGGTTTGATTCTGTGCCCAAAGACTAACTTTCCTGCCTCAGGTTCTTCATTGCATTCTTCAGTCTCTCCAAGAAAATGCTTGGGTAGTAGCTTAATACAGGGAACAACATTTCCATCCTTTCCAAATAAATAAATAAACAATTAAGCAACAGGTCTGTCTCTGTAATAAATTAACATCAGGACTAATGGGGTATACAAATGTAAACCATAAAGTTGTCCCTGTGCTTAAATAATTAAGTAAGATATAGAAGGTATAGAATGTACCATCTACACAACAACAATCAGTATTACAAGATACTACTGAATCAACATTTTCTTTTATTAAGTTTATTAAAGACGGTACATTCTATACCTTATATATCTCATTTACAACACACAACAGGAATGCACAATATTAAAATTAACTAATTAAGCACTATGCCGGTCACAGTAGCCAAGCTGTCTAAGGCATGCACTGTCTTCACTCGCTCGGAAGCCGGGATCATGGGTTCAAATCCCACTCGGGGCATGGATGTTTGTGTACGTTTTTCTGTTTGTTTACAGGTAGAGGACTCACGACGAGCTGATCACTCACCCAAGGAGTCCTACCGTATGTGTAAGATCTAGTAAACCGAAGTGAAACAGAGAGTTTCATGGAGGTAGGCCTAGGCCCAAATTGGGGCTGTAGTGCCATAGGAAAAAAAAATTAAGCACTATGCCATGAAGGTGTATGGGGAGTGGATGTATAGATCCACATTTTCTTGACCTTGGCACTAGTTGGAGGTGAGTGGAGGTATACAAAACCACAAAGAATGAATTTGGAAAATATGTGTACAACATCAGAATATGCCCTTCCACTCAAGTTCACCTAAATCAACTGTCTGGTCTTCAAGCCATTTCCATGGAGAATAAAAACCTTGTATTTGGGACCAACACTGAATACCATATTACATTAAACAAGAATGTCAAACACAAACATAAACTTTTCATGACATACATTTACATCCTGTAATCAAAAACCTCAACACTGCCAATGATCGGGGGCAAGCGGTAGCACAGCTGGTTGAGGTACTATGTTACAAGCTGGAAGGTCACAGGTTCGAGTCCTGATGAGCCAGATTTTTTCAATTTACCTAATCCTCCCAGCTGCACTATGGCCCTGGAGTCAACTAAGCCTCTTAACAGAAATCAGTACCAGGAAACTTCCTGGGGGTAAAGCGCACCCAGCGTATATGGCTGACAACCTTACCGCCATCTGTGAGCAGACTCTCTAGACAAAATGTGGGAGCCTGGACGTCTCACAACCCTATGGGTCTTCACAGCCTATTACAGGGATAGCTTTACTTTTTTTACCTTTTACCTTTCAATTATCATGTAAATGACAGCTCAAACATGAGCTCACTTCTGGGGTCTTCAATATCTTCGCTCAATCACGAAAATAATCATCTCACCAACATTGTCCAAATGCCACAGAACCTTTCAGATTATAGTACAAGCTTCAAGCCTTCAACTGCAGGGCCAGCCATACACTACCTATTACAAAATGCTCGGTAGTAAATGCTGCTGCACAAAATAACTCACACTTCTGCAGATTACCTTCAAGAGAACAGATTTATACAGCTTGAAAGCCAGATCCTTCTCCAAACAACAGCACGATTCTTGATGCCCTCTATTAGTAGAAATGCTCAACAGAATGATTAACATTCAGTTAACACAATCAGCTCATAGCACAGGAAGGATCAAGGAACTGAAATATATTTCAGTCCTTGATACAAATTTAACAGGATAATTTGTTTTCTTATAGGAAATGCCTGTGTTACTCTACCAGACATAATTACATTGGTGAAATTTAAGTACCCAGCAATGAAATCTTAAGATCCTTCAAGTGAATCACAGATGCTGTAGCTAACCTGTTTTAGCTTCTCAGTACTTGATTGTGAGGTTGAACTTGTGTCCAGCAAAGTTCGCTGCAGACTCTGAATCTCAGCCCTCATTTCTGCTTCCCCAGTGTTCGCTCGTTCCAGTGTTAAGTTCAGTTGGTCGACAGTTGACTTTAATGAAGAACAACGCTCTTCAAGACTTGCAAGATTCCGCCCTTGCATTTCACACTTGTCCTGCAACTTCTGTGTAGCAAGAATTCTTAGGTTGGTATTAACTAAATCCATAGTGCACAATATTCCTTAAATTGTTATTAGTGATTCAGGCATTCAACAAATTTTTGTGCATTTGCAAAATAAAGTTTATTCCACGTGTTCATAAAAGCCCATCAATAGACCCTACCTTAAATCAGCTGAATACAGTCCACACCCTCACCCTTAAAAATTCACTGTAATATAATTCACCATCTACAATTAGGTTCCTCAAAAGGTGACTTCTCTTGAGGTTTCTCAACTGAAATTTTTATGTATTTCTCATCTCCCCCATACATACTGTAACGTGTTTGGAGTAGATACTCCCATAGTAACGCAATAACAGGGAGCCATTGCATAGACAATGTTAAAACAATGAATGCATTTACCCCAAAGATGAACAACAGAGTTTGTTGTGCTTGTTGCATAACAACAGACTGTCACAACAGCGGGAATGGAACCGTGAGGAATGGTGTCTGGAATCCAGTCCGCATAACGCCTATATAAGCAGAGCCAGATACCACACGTACAAATGAGACAGTTGAGATCACTAATTGTACTTGAGTGTGTAAGAATAAATGTGTGTGAAGTTATTTGTCACATGATATACCCAACACATGACAATACTATATTCCCACCCAACCAATCACTCCATATTTAATTATACTGACAATATTAGGTGAATTCTCTATAGTTCACTTTAATAATATCGCCACGCAGTGTCTGTAAGGTAACCAAAACTGTGTATAATTTGTTTTTTCCGACTCCTCCTACATTTATCATCTATCCCCATTCCTCTGTTCTTTCCTTTTAAAAACACTAATAACATCAAGCAAATGATGCAAATTTATCATTATGTTCTTTTCCCCCCATTCCTTCTGAGAGACCATGTTTCATTCCCATATAAAACATAATTAATAACATTATAATATTGTGTTTTAAATTTCTGGCTTTCAGAAAGGAGACACGGAGCATACAGTTCTTCATTTTACATGCTGTTGGTTTCATCACATATACCATTTCAGTTTCTTAATGTAGTTCCCGAGCACTTTGACTTATTAGCACTTGTTATCTCTGAAGCTGACAGGACAAGTCTGAAGGATCACATACCTGCACATGGGAGTCCTTCTCCTGCAGAATCATCTGCAGACGCTGCAGGTCTCCTTCTAAGGATAACCTTTGCAGTTCTAATTTTGTGGCCCGTGACTCATTACGGCTCAGTTCATCTTGCAGACTACGTTTCTCGCTCTCCAGTCTGGACATGGCTTGCCTCATTTTATCAAGTTTATCCTAGAGAGAGTACACATGTTTAGTAAATTTACTTTCCCAGTATCTGATCTAGGATTCTTTGCTTTCAATTCTTATGATTCCCTTAAAAGAATTCTACTAGGGCTATTAATTTTGTTATGATACAGTGAATTACTGATAGTTAGGGCAAGGTCACTATCATAATTTTCATATTTCTGTTTTCAATGAAAAGCATTTTAGCTGGTATTAATCTTATAAACCATAAGCATGACATGAGAAATTATTAATATCAGTTCAAACGTGATTCATGAGAGAAACACATCATTTAAACATAAAAAGATGAAGGAGTGATAGAATTACAGATTTCACCAATAACAGAATTTATTAAGGTAAGGCAAAGTTGTCTCTGTGCTTAACTAATTAAGCACCATGCCATGAAGATACATGGGGGAATGGATGTATAGATCCATGTTTTCTTGACCTTGGAACTAGCTGGAGGTGAGTGGTCAGTGTCATGCCCCAGCCACTTTAGTCCTGGGAAAAAGAGACCCCAGTACCACTTCGACAGGAAGTTGGGTGGATCCCAGAGACAGTCTGGAGCATGTAGAGAAGAGAAAATTCTTGACCCTACCATGACTGGAACTCCAATCCTTTGGTCATCTAGCCCAGGCATGTCCAACTTCAAACAGGTTGTCATCAACTTTTTAGTGTCAAAACTGCCAGTGATATACAACCCCCTACTATCGTCGTACCTCGCTCTAAGCAAAGCTATTGGTAAAAATAACACAAAACATGATGCTTGTTGTAAAAGCAACATACATTGAAAGTACAGAAAAATGGGAATGACTAATACATATTTTCCCTACAAAATCTGAATATAATCATATTATATTACAAGTGAATTTACATGCTTTCCACGTATAATTTCCTTATAGGCCTACGAAATCAACCAAAAATCATTCTGCGATCGACACATTGGACATGCCTGGTCTAGCCCATAGCCAGTCACTATACCAACTACACTATCCGCAGAATTTATTAAACACAACAGAAAAGACTGCAATGAACATGTGACGTCTGAACTTCTCATACTGATAACCGTGAAGAGTACTGTTTTTCTGGGAAGTCACTAGGTGGTTCAAATGTGACTGGGATCGATTGTTTTGTAAACAAGCCGCACTGCGCAGCAGCTGTGCGACCTTGAGAGAGTGAAGCCACAACCTCCACCCTCCCTCCTGTTAGGGTTAGAACCTATTCAGTCCTGTCTGGAAGTTGCTGGAGTGATGAGGGAACAGAAGGTACCGCGGAGTGTTGAACAACGCATTGTGATCAAATTACTCATTGGAGAAAAGTCCCGTCCGCTGAAATTCACCACAAACTCCAACAACAGTATGGGGAAGAACATCTCTCACGGACCCGTGTGTTTGAGTGGTGTAAATGCTTCAGAGAGGGCAGAGAGCGCATGGAGAATGAACCGCATGATCGTCGGCCGCCAACATCTGTCACAAAGCGAAACATTGATCGTGCAGACGCACTTATTCGTGAGAATAGGCGCATCACTATCAAGGAACTTGGAGCAATGCTGTCCATCAGTGTTGGTAGTGTAGAAGACATCATGAAATACCACCTGCACTATTGCAAGGTGAATGCATGGTGGGTACCATGCACTTTGACAGACATGAACAAAATGGTGTGCATGCAAGTTGCCAGTCGTCTCCTACAGCAGTTTGAAGACGAAGGTGATGCATTTTTGAAGTCTATAGTGACCATCGATGAAACGTGGGTGCACTACTTCATTCCCAAGTCCCAGCAATCATCATGCGAGTGGCGGCATACCAGTTCTCCCAAATACAAGTGAGCGCGGAGGAGCCATTCAGCAGGAAAAGTGATGGCAACGTTCTTCTGGGACTGGCAGGGGGTTATCCATGTAGACTTTCTGATAGATGCCAGAACAGTCAATGCAGCTTATTACTCAGACCTTCTGGCAACAGACGTGAAGGAAAAGATCCGATCCAAGCGGAAGAGAGGTGGAAAGCGGGTAGCCTTCCTTCAAGACAATGCACGCCCCCATATGGCCAAAACAACAATGGAAACCCTCTGGAAATTGAAATGGAACCTTCTGACACATCCGCCGTACAGTCCCAATTTGGCACCAAGTGATTTCTACCTGTTCAGAAGGCTCAAATCAGACTTGCAAGGCATGCAGTTTGTGGACGACGCCGTCATCCAGAATGTTTGGGAGTGGACATGCCGCCAACCACAACACTTTTTTGAAAAGGGCAACAGGATGCTTCCAGTACATTGGAAAATATGTGCTGACTCCGGAGGGGAGTACGTTGAAGACTGACATGTGCAAGTAAGTGTTTGGCAATTTTGGTTTAAAAAAAAAATCAGTCCCGGTCATATCTGAACCACCTTGTACTTATATACTCTGGTAGATGTTTACGGATGTTTCAGAGGAATGTACTACCTCCATCTTCAGGGTCGAAGAGTAAGCTAAGCAAGCAGAACAGTCCTGTTATCCTTTGAGCTTACCTTTACCACCTCCCACTGGTCAATACTGCCACAACCTATCTACAGAGCATCACATCCTAGAAGATAGTACTCCTCATAGTGTCATGAGAACCTAAAATTTTATACTGATAACTTTCAAGCTGAATTTAATGTACACTAGAGGTACAGCAGACTGATATAATCCAGAATAAAATATGTATGACAACATTTAATATAAACAGGAATATCAGATTTCACCAAAACCTGCTCAGTGCTTCAAAAGACAGAGAGATAGATATAACCCCCTTTTAAGTACAGCTACTCAAATTTGAACATGATGAGAATCACCAGTACCTCATACTGTCCCTTTTCTTCAGCCCCACTGCTAATGGTGAGCTCCAGAGCCATTACTTTCTCTCTCATCTGCTGCGCCTCTTCAGTTTTCTGCTGAAGAGCTTCTGTCTGTAATATGAAATATGGAACAGACTTAAATACACATTTTTACTGTCACTATGACAATCTAAACTGATTATGTAACTATAGCACCTCTTAAACAAATTGCTTATTATGGAACCCACGAGTGTAACATTGACCATAGAAGTAAGCTAACCTCAGTCATTTCAATCATTTCACAAATACACAACCTGTTTCTCTAGGATACATTATAATGATTTCTTCTGAAGATGTGCCTTCTCATGAGATTATATGTCAAAACGTTCTTGGGCATTATATCGCTTCTCTGTACTTGACTCAGGAGTTCCGAAAACAGACAAATGAAACAAGCTTTCAGTTTTAACAGTAAAAAAAAAAGGTAAAGTTGTCCCTGCACTTAACTAATTAAGTACTATGCCATGAAGACATATGGGCTAGTTGATGTACAGATCCACATTTTCTTGACCTTGGCACTAGCTGGAGGTGAGTGGTCAGCTTCACAGCCTGGCTGCTTTACTCCTAATACCCACTGAATATGAAGTTGGGTGGGCGCCAGAATCGGTCTGGAAGATATGCAGAAGAGAAAATTTTTGCCCCTAACAGGACTTGAACTCCAACCCCTGGTCATCCAGCCCATAACCAGCTGCTATACTGACTGAGCTAGCGCAGCTCCCCTTAGGTTTAACAGTGGTAAATAGTATTGAACTCTGGTGTTTTGATGCCATGTAGTTTGGTGGACTGCTAGTGATGTTTTTGGGCAATGTACTGCCCCCATCTTCAGCATATGCAGTAACACCTTGACAACAAATTTACACATTCCTCCAAAATGTCAGTAACAAGCTACTGGACTACATAGGTAACATCTCAGAAGACGCTACTCTTCAGAGCAGAACAAATCTTATAGTTTATGATACCTTTATTAATGTCTCATGAACTCTGAAAAAGAATGAGAATTCTGTGATGCACTTACAATAATTTGCATCCTGTTCAACCATTAACAACATCAGTGTCCAATATTTGCTATAAGCCACAATCTTATCTGAATACAGTATTGTATGACACGGAGTCAAATGAAAACAGGTCAGAAGCCAAAACATATTAAGGGATATTTCTGACCTCAAACGTAATCTTGAAAACTGTTAATACATTTATCCCACTGGGAGATAGATGGTCAGTCCCATCCTTGAAGAAGCTTGTGGGCTGTCTATGGAACCACATCTTTACCCAGCCACGCACATCTTCGTCTGATGCAAACCGATGTCCACGAATGTCTCTCTTCAGGTCTCCAAAAATGTGAAAATCACATGGGGAGAGATCTGGGCTGTAGGGAGGATGTTGAAGCACTTCCCAACCAAATCTTTGTAACATATTCCTCACAGAGTTGGCAGTGTGAGGGCGCGCATTATCTTGAAGGATAATGCTGTTCGATAGCATTCCAGGGCGTTTTGACTCTATGGCATGTCTCAGTTTCTACAAAGTGTCTTCATAGTGCTGTGCACTGATTGTGGCCCCATGCTCGAGAAATTCGACAAGCAGAGCGCCCTTGCAGGCGAATAAAAACGTCATCATCACTTTACTGGAACTTGTGTGTATGGCTTTGGATTTCTTCGGTGGGGGAGAATTCATGTCTTTCCACTGCTGGCTCTGCCATTTACTCTTGGTTTCAAAATGGTGGCACAAAGTTTTGTCCCCAGTAGCAATATGGGACAGAAAAGCATACACTTCCTAATGGTATCGTTGCAAGTGACCCAGTGATGCAGCCATTCTCTGAGTCTTTTGTTCTTCCGTGAGTTGAGGTGGAACCCACTGTGTGCAGATTTTGCGGTACAGCAGGTGTCTTGTCACAATGGCATGTACGGAACCGTGACTTATTCCCATCAAAAGACTAATTTCTTCCACAATGATCCGTTGGTTTGCCCAGATATGACCATCCAACGCAGCAACACCAGGAGTGATGACATGATGAGCCTGACCTGGGCGAGCATCATCTTGCAGTGACACACGTCCCTCTCGGAATCTCTTATGCCATGGCAGCACATGTGAACGTGACATGCTGTGTTTGTCGTAAACAGCAGACATGCGACGATTAATTTCTCATCCTTCTACTCCTTCAGCAGTCAAAAAGCGCACTACACTTCTTTGTTCTTCTTTACCCACCTCCATTACTGATGCTGGACAACCACACGTAGTGCTAACCTTTCTTCCAGCACATTAAACAAACAACTAGTGCGCAAGGGCACACTGTCACTGTACTTTCCTGAATCTCCACCAGATGTTGGTACCGTAAGCAAATTCCAGTGTTACCAACTTGTGCGCTGTGTGAGTTTTGTGTGGTGACCTGTTTTCATTTGACTGCCCCTTATATCTATTGAAACACTAATAGATAATAAGAGCTAACCAATTATTTCCAGAAGATTATAACCAAAAGCATAATAAAAGCCAGAAATAAAGTTTTTCATTTAAAATTTGAAGCCTTCATGGCAAATAAATGAGCTAAAATCTCAGTGATCAGCCATATCAATGTTGAACTAAAAGCCAAGGTTTCAGAGGCCTCCTCTGTCATCATAATCATCAAGCAATGTTTTCCTTTCTTAACAGATTTCAGATACAATCTGCTTCAAATATAATGCAGCAAAAACAGAAAGGAATTTGCCCTATCACAGACCTACTACTTAAGCCTTGCTGTATAGAGAATTTTAACCACATAAAAAGTTAACATGATAATTTTTATTTGGCTCCACTGATCATAAATATCGGAAAAGAGAATTCAGTTTATGTTTGTGCAACTTAATTATATATAAAAATAATATTCAGAATTAATTACAGTGTGTATAACATAACCCTTGCTTTGCAACCTGCGTCAGAGTGTAAAGGTAAAGTTTCCCTGTGCTTAACTAATTAAGCACTACACCATGAAGGCATATGGGGGAGTGGATGTATAGATCCACATTTTCTTGACCTTGGCACTAGCTGGAGGTGAGTGATCTGCTTTACCCCTAGGGAAAGAGGCCCTGGTACCCATTTTATAGGAGGTTGGGTGGACCCCAGAGCCAGTTTGGACGCTGTGGAGAAGAGAAAATTCTTGACCCTACTGGGACTCGAACCACGACCCCTCGGTCATCCAGCCCGCAGCCAGTCACTATACTGACTACGCTATCCTGGCTCATTGCTTCAGAGTGTTCCAATCAATTTTAATCCCTGCTGATTTTCTTTGGTCTCTTTCTAATAGTATATTCTACCATTAAGTCCATGCTGATGATGTTAATTTCTTGGATAAGAACATATATACCATAAACACAAATATAATAACTATTTGATATACATAAACAAACTGGACTACAAATAAAAACAAAAAAAAAAAACTAAGTACACAGAAATTCTTACTTTGTATTCTTGGAATTTACATTTTTCCCAGTTAGAGACACTTTTCATTTTTCCCAGCCAAAGACCCATAAGAACAACGTTAAAAGTTAACCAATTTCATGTTTACTCAAACTTACATTTTGCCTGAATTTGCTCTTCCAAGTCAACGACAACAGAAAAATACCTGATTGTGCATTTCTGATGTTCTATGTTTCTAAAGTCAAAGAAACACTGGTGCCATTGTACTCATGTTCAAGGTCCATCCTAGTCAGTTAGGCATACTGTTGAATACCAAACTTTCAGAACCTCATGTGAAAGAGCTATACAGATTTTGACAGGAGACAAATGACTGATTGAATGGTTCAAGAAATAACACAGTATGTAGATTAATGCATGCATTTACATTGTTAATATGTCCAAACATGTATGTTTCAGAAGGCTTGCCAAGGTTACTATATAAGAAAATGCACATATTTCTTTATGTTGCATAATTATTATTTCCTTTACCTTCACTTAAGTTGGCCCCTTCAAAAATGTAAAATCGAAATTCTATTGAATCTGTTCACGCTTCACAGTGAAACTGCAGGGAAATGTAATATATAATTATACTACTGTAGTGTTTAGACTCTTTACCGCGTAATGACCTCAAAAACAAATAATAAATCATTTGTTACGAACTGATTCTTAATAAGTAAGTATATGCAGCTGTCACTGGGTAACACCTTCACAAACAAACATCTTCCCATGGAAACGATTGGAGTACAACAATGAATGGTAGTTTCTACCCAGTCTGAGCCGGGATATTATAACTGAGACAAGTTTAGAAGTTAGTCAGTTGTTAGAGAGAGTTGTAAGGGAGTCTGTGAAAAGAAGACTTGGTGCAGTTGAAGAATCCCCATTGTTAGAAGGTGTTACCAGGGAAAAATTGGTGAAGGTACAGCAGATTGAAAAGACTAAGTGTGTGCTGTAGTGATTCGTAAAGTGTGGAGATCAGCATTGGCAATGTAATTAAGTGCAGCCATGAGTTGTGTGTTAAATTGGTCAATAAATCCAATTTTTGATCCAAAACCCCATCGACTGTCATTCCCCATCATGATAATATAAAATAATAAAACATAAAAAATAATTTAATATAAACACAAATAACAAATCCATCCACAAGGAGGCGATATGAGTAAGTAAAAAAAGTAAAAAGTAAAACTATCCCTGTAACAGGCCGTTAAGGCCCATATGGTTGTGAGATGCTGAGGGTCCCACATTATCTAGACAATTGGCTCAAAGATGGTGGTAAGGTTGTCAGCCTTATGCGCCGGCCGCACTTCACTCCCCAGGAAAATTATTTAATTAATTCCTGGTACTCATTTCTGTTAGAGGCTGATTCGACCCCAGGGCCACAGTGCAGCTGGAAGGATTAGGTCAACTGAAAAAAGTTCAATGACCTCACCAGGACTTGAGCCCATGACCTTCCAGCTTGTAGCATAGTGTCTCAACCAACTACGCTACCGCGTGCCCCTGGCAATATGAGTAACAAATGAAAATTACATTTATGACAAAGCTAGGAGCAGATAAATTTGAGGAATGTTTACTACTATTCATTTTCAATTATTTTATTTCCTGTCTTCTATCTGAAGACTAAAGTGCATACAAGTACAATGTTACATGTTGTATATGGGTGTGATACTTGATCTCTCATGCTAAGGGAAGAAAAAAAGATTGAAGGTGCTGTGGGGAATATTTGGGGCAAGAGAGGAAAAAACGGGAAGATGGAGAAAACTGCATAATAAGGAGTTTCATAATTTGTTCCACTTTACCAAATACAGGGTGATCAAATAAATACAAATAAGATGACCAGAGCAAGTAGTATAAAAGGAAGAAATGAAAAATGTATAAAAGATTTTTGTTGGAAAACCTGAAGGAAAGAGGCTTCTTGATACAAAATGCCAGTACTCAGTACTCCTTACCTGAGCCTGTAACATAGCCTGCTTCTGGCCCAATTTAGCTTCCAAAGTGCCTTTCTCCTCCTGAACAGCTCTCACATTGTGCAAGGCTGTATTCAGTTTTGCATCCACTTTGTTGTGTAGTTCCTGTGCCTCTTGCAGTTGTTTCTTTGCACTCAGAACTTGGGTTTTGAAGTCATCCTCAAAACAGAAGAACTTAATTATCATACTTATATACAACTTTTCCATTTTTTTCTACTTTATTTGTCAATCCTCTGCTACTTCCTGACATATTGATTGGTTCTGAACTTAATACCACACACTTCAAGTGCAGAGGTTAAATAATAAAGAAGGAAATGGAAGTTACAACCTCTTTATTATGGCCGTCACAACACAACAAATATCAAGATCAGTGCCTAGTTTCGGCTCTGCTACAGGTTTCGGCTATTAATAGCCATCATCAGGCAAATACACAGTTAACATATATACACCACTGAACTGCATTACTACTAAAATTGTATACAATACTATTAATTATATAAAACACTTAACATAAAATACAATAAATCAGATTATATAAAACAGAAGTTATAGTATAAAACCAAGAATAAAATTCTTAGATTGATGTTTTATATCATCGAATCAGTCGTTGGTTTTGTAATTTCATTGCATTCCCACGGACAAATTGGAATATTCTACATTCTGTGCATATAAAATTGTATAGGAGGCTCGTGATATAGATGTAGTAAATTAATGTTAATTTGAAAATGATATGAAAGTAATAGTATTAAATTTTGTGATAATCAATAACTGATTTTCCTATTGAAGATATAGTGTATATTACTTACTGTTTAGTCTGTGCCTCATCTTACAAAGTATTGTCCATTCTGTAGGGAATGTAAACAACGACTGATTTGGTGATGTAAGATTAGAGTCAATGCAAGGGAGGGAGGGGGGAGGAAGAGATAAGGTGTATGCGGAAGTGGTGGTAGGGGGGAAGGGGGTATAACTGTGTATTATGTTTTGTATGTATCAACTATTACATCATACATAGGATTAAACAATTTGGTAAAATTATCATTCAGTTGCAAATTTAGTTTGCTGATTTCGTAAATGTGAAATCTTTCATATGTTTCCAAGGTTCGGCCTTTCTTGCCGATATATAGAACTTCTAATGTTTTGTCTATCGTACTATATTCATGTGTGGTGTCTAATATATGTTGAGCAAATTTTGAGCTTTGTCCGTTATTTTTTCTGCCTTGTATATGTTCTTTGAATCTGACCATAAAGGTACGTCCGATCTGTCCTATATATTTTAATGGACAGTCAGAACATTGTAGTTGGTAAAGCCCACTAAGATTATACATATCATTTTTGTCATCATTTACTTTCAAGAGATGTTTTATATTGTTTTTTGTCTTATATGAGATACCAACTTCACTATTCTTGAAAAGTTTAGTAATAGATCTGATTTCATGGCCGAAATAGGTAGAAATGGTACATTTATTTTTCAGCGTAGTATTTTTTGTGACTGTGGTTCTGTATGGGTGTGAAACTTGGTCTCTGACATTAAGGGAGGAACACAGACTGAGAGTGTTTGAAAACAGGGTGTTGAGGAGAATATTTGGACCAAAGAGAGATGAAGTGACAGGAGGTTGGAGAAAACTGCATAATGAGGAACTTCATAACTTGTACTCTTCTCCAAGTATAATAAGAATGATCAAGTCAAGGAGCATGAGGTGGGGAGGCCATGTAGCACAAATGGGGGCGACGAGGAAAGCGTACAGGATATTGGTGGGAAAGCCAGAAGGAAAGAGACAACTGGGAAGACCAAGGCGTAGGTGGGTGGACAATATTAAAATGGATCTTAGAGACACAGGACAGGGTGGTATGGATTGGATAGATCTGGCTCAGGATAGGGACCAGTGGAGGGCTCTTGTGAACACGGTAATGAAGCTTCGGGTTCCATAAAATGCTGGGAAATTCTTGAGTAGCTGCAGAATTGGTGGCTCCTCCAGAAGGGCTCAGTTCCATGAGTAAGTAAGTATTTTTTGTGGAGGGTTTTTGTGTTAGTTGTATGGTATTTAGTGGGTAGTTATTATTATTTAGAATAGTTCTAACCATGTTTTCTCCTATGTTTTTATTGTTATGCGAAAGGGGATATTGATTCAATCGATTAATGAAAAAGTTTATAGCAGCTTTTCTGTGTTCAAATGGGTGACATGAATCATTGTGGATGATTAGATCAGTAGCTGTAGTTACTTTCATCATTTTCAGATTAACATTAATTTACTACATCTACATCACAAGCCTCCTATACAATTTTATATATACAAAATATAGAATATTCCAATTTGTCCGTGGGAACGCAACGAAATTACAAAACCAACGACTAATTCGATGAAATAAAACATCAATCTAAGAATTTTATTCTTGGTTTTATACTATAACTTCTGTTTTATATAATCTGATTTATTGTATTTTATGTCAAGTGTTTTATATAATTAACAGTACTGTAGCCAATGTTACTAGTACTGCAGTTCAGTGGTGTATATATTGTAACGTGTTTCGTTACTGAAGACACCATTCAGATTGTTAATTGGTTTATTTAACAACTTACAAGTCTCGGCTACAATTGATTATAACACTGTTGCGGGGTTTCACACTTTATAACCCTATTCGCAATAATCTCTTCACTCTGCGGGGTTTCACACTTTATAACCCTATTCGCAATAATCTCTTCACTCTGCGGGGTTTCACACTTTATAACCCTATTCGCAATAATCTGTTCCCTGTATCACACACTCCCAGTTACACAATTACACACACGTCCGGTTCTTCTTTCCGTGACTGCTATACTCGAACTGTGTCACTCCTGATCACACACTAACTCTCGCTTGCTGCTCAGCCAGCTTTTATTCCGTTCGCTGTTGCCTGTTGCCCGTGTCAACAGCGGTGTTGCGTGCCACAACACAGCAGGAAGCTGTGCTACGTCATAGTGCGGGGGGGGGGGCAGAGTGCTGACTCACCTGCTATGTCAACACTGGGGAGGGAGGGGGTGTCCTCCATTGCGCAACACGTCACAATATGTTAACTGTGTATTTGCCTGATGATGGCTACTGATAGCCGAAACATGTAGCAGAGCCGAAACTAGGCACTGATCTTGATATTTGTTGTGTTGTGACAGTTGTAACAAAGAGGTTGTATATTGTAACACAACAGGATGCATGAAATGAAAATTAGAAGTGGAAGATACAATGAGAATGGTAACCTGCTTGCTCAATCTCACACTATTTGAAATTAGTGGAAACATTATTTTTAAGCAGCTACGAAATGGTTATGAAGTAATTTTGTTAGGCCAAAATCACAACTGAAAAGTTGAAAAGATTCAAGTGCTATATACTGACCAAATTCTGGTAGAATTAATGCAAGCAGGCAGTAAAACATTATGTTCTGAGATCCATAACATTCTCTTGTGAATGAGGAAGAACTGCTATAGTGGCAGAAGGAATCTTAATTTTACCTGTTCATAAAAATGGCGGTATAAGACTGACTCTAGTAACAATCAAGAGATTTCACTTGACATTATACAAAATTTTATTCAAAACTAATTTTGAAACTTCATTTCATGGGCTGCAGCTCATTCTTACAATCAGGGCCCTAGAAACAGAGTCATGGTAGCAAAGCTATTACATGTGTGGAGGGAACAGGAAATATTACTACTAAAATTTAGGTTCATAAATGGTTCTGTAGTTTATTTCATATTGCCTTTTCAGTTGCATAAGTTATATCATGCTAAGTGATAGTTTAAGATCTGCTGCAATTTATTTATCGTGCTGTCAGTCATAAATAACCATTAACTAACATTTTAACATAATTTTCAATTTATTACCCTCTCTCGTTCTATTTGTGCCACCTGCTGCATCAGGGAGCGAACACCTTTCCTTATAATTTCTGGGTCCACATCCATTACACCATCTCCTCGCCCTTCACCGTGGTCTTGAACTGCAACATGCCAAGGAGTGACAGATGCCTATTCATAAGATATTTTATTCTGACATGAAGAGGAAATTCTTACAGTGAAGTTTGCTACAACAGTTCTGACTTGTCACTCAAAGACAAGCTCATAATATAATAATAATAATAATATAAACCGGAGGGCAGTGAGTCGGGCCTTCAACACACCACCTAAGTCATCACAGTCATTACATCAGTCACATACATTCCACACGAGGCAGAATTTGACAACATTTTGAGTAGTAAGACTTCTGCATTTCCTTTATGGCAGTAAAACTACAGCAGGCAGGCTGACATGGATAACTGACAATAATCAAACATATCAATATTAGATATAAGCCCTAAGTGATAGCAAATATAAATATACTAACTGGAACAAAGTTACAGAATGCAAATACACAGTCTATTAGGTTCAATCTTATTTAGATATAAATATATGTGCACACACATCAAAGTGTTTGAACAGGACATGGACACAACTGCTTTCTTCCACATCCTTCCCAGTTCCCCGTTTAGCGATACTACTATGCTGTTTTGAAGCACTGAGCAGGTTGGCATAACAGTAACACTCCATTTAGATTTGTATTTGGGAGGTGCTCAGTTCAAATCTCACCCAGGACACCAGCTATCCTCAGTGAGGTTATTCAATTTTGTATGGTCCCTCCAGTCAAGTACCTCACTTAGGCCACAACCATTTCTTTCCAAGTTCTTTCCAATTATTCTCTAATCCTACCATTCATAGCTATACAGGATGAGATACCGACAAGACTCACAAAACAAACCACCACTACCATCATGACACCCCAAAAAACAAAGCTATACGATCTGAGCAGTTGGTACACTATTTAAGTAACCACTTTTTAATGTTCTGTTGTCACTACTTATAGTGACTGTCTATGGGCTGGATGACCAAGGGCTCTGAGTTTGAGTCCCAGTAGGATCAAGAATTTGTTCTTCTCCATGTCGTGTAGACCAGCTCTGAGGTCCACCAAACCTCCTATCCAATGGATACCAGGGGTTCTTTCCCCAGGGATAAAGCAGCAGGGGTGTGAAGCTGACCACTCACCTCTAACTAGTGCCATGGTCAAGAAAAATGTGGATCCCCCATACACCTTCATGGTGTAGTGCTTAACCCTTTTGCGCGGTGATTTAAATTCCGCTGCCGTGTCTCTCCGGCGGTAATATATTCAGCCGTCCATTTAAATTTTGCTCAAAAATGATTTATTCATCATTGTTCTTAAATTATATGAGATAGGATCATGAAACTTTCAATAAAATGATCTTAAAAGGTGGTTTTATAACCTTGCCTTATAATATGAGCGCCCGTTATCTCGGCAATGGAAGCAGTTGGTTTAGAATTTGAGCAGTGTATCGTACGCCTTGAAGCATGAAACTTTCACTAAAATGATCTTAAAAAATTGTTTTATAACTTTGCCTTATAATATGAGCGCCCGGTATATCGGTAGTGGTTCAGATTTTGAGCGGAGTGTTGCACGCATTGAAGCATTCTACTATACACAGCGCTGACTCACATCACCATACCAGTACTGCGTATCTCTCTCATTTGCTCTTTTTCCGTAAACAAAACATCTTCTGTGCGGCCTTGCCTTCCCCGTGGGGGGAATATAAGAAGAAATGTCTCTCCGTGAGTCGTATCCCTACCCAGATTAGCTGCAGTAAATTCAACCTTTATGTTATCATAACAAGTGTTGGTGCTTCTGCGTTTCATTTTCCATCCATTTTGGCGGCATAAGACGTCGTAGGGGTGACCACAGAATTCATGAAGTTATTCTAAGAACTGGCTGGTATGTAGTGCACGAAAGCAGAGCTGAACTGGCTCAAAAAAAATATTTATGGCCATCCCTCGAAACGACCACCAAGGTCAGTACGATAAAATGGAGTCAACTGGAGCGATAATACATGAAGGAATGCGTTCTTTTCCCCCTACACACACACACACACACCCATCGTCACAGGGGGTGACCACAGTGTTCTGCCTTAATTTGTGGCGTTTTTCTAAGAACTGGCTGCCATGTACTGTGCGAAATCAATCGATGTTGGAAGAATATATTTTGGATAACCCTCTTCTAAGAATTCCAATTGAGTGTGTTATTGTGGCCAGCTCAGGGCAATATGATATTATAAACACACGTCTCTGCTGTTTATAATTTCATAAGAAACAAAACAGGCCTTTCATGACAGGAGAACGGAGAAACCTCTCCCAAGATCAACAGGAACTTTGCTGCAAGACAGGCATATGTAACGATGACTTGGCGCAGATAAAGTCGTGTCTTATTTATACTCTGTTCTACTGACAACAGGCCAGCGAAAAATCTAACAATCTACAGCAAAATCATCAATTATTATGGGCGTTATAACGTAGGTGTGCAGCTGGACGAAACATACACGTCGAACCCCCCCAGACGATTTAAATCCCTGACGAAACATACACGTCGAACCACGGCAACGGGTTAATTAATTAAGCACAGGGACAACTTTACCTTTTACCTATGTTGTTACTACTTCCAACTTTAAGCTTGACAGCTTCTGTCTCAGAAATGGTGGAGTCCATTTCTAAGGTGGGAGCTCCTACAAAGTGAACTGCCCTGCTCTTGACAGCAGGATGATGAGGAAACTTACAGCTTAATATGAATTCTGAATCTTAATAGGAATCTCATAGTTCTCAATACAGCGTAAATTTGTTCACATTGGATATGATCTGTCTCTAACCCAAAACCTTTGACATTAAAATCCAATGCCTATCTTTATACACCAAATCAATTTTAAAAATTGTCTTAACCAAGTAATCAGCTATGGCAATATTACTTTCTTCCTGTGTTTAAATACTAATGGTGGGGTCATAACTCTGTACCTTTGGCAGGACTCCATCTTCTTGAAGGACTCATCAGTTTGTAGGGCAAAGTCACACTACCATCAAGTTGTATTCCTGCAATTCTTCTCAGTGTAGAGCCAACACTACTTAGTTTCTGCTCCACTTCCTTCTTGGCTCCTTCCAACTGCATTAACTGTGCATCCAGAGCACGTACTCGGCCCTCAGCTCCTCCCAAACGAGCCTAAAACAAGTAAACACTACTTAGTTTCTGGTCAGTTTCCTTCCAACTGCAGTAACTGTGCATCAAGATTGCCATCAGCTCCACTAAAAGAACTTTGAAATGAGAATTATTCATGTTATATATGTTACATAAAATACAAAAAAAATATTATTTCCGTATTCCGTATTGTGGGGGTGGGTTTCCCCATGCACTTAGACCGGTTACTGGTCCATTGTGCGTCCCCCTTTAATATCTACTGTCGCCATACCCTACCGGTACTGGTGCTCACTATCAGCCCCTTTCTGCCAGCGAGGTTCCAACCTCTTACTGGCAATGGTATCTAATAGTTAGTCCCTCTCTGTCAGCGAGGTAGTCCCTCCTCTGGCAGGGGTTCCTAGTCCCTTTCTGCCAGAGAGGTCCCCCTCCTCTGGCAGTGGTACCTGATACTTCCCCCATCTACCGGAGGAATTGGAAACTAGTTGGGCGGGAAACTTGGCCTAATTTTGCTCAGAGGTCTCCTAGAGACATGAGGTTCTTTTACGTGCCGTAAATCTACGACACGGGACCCATGGCTTAAAGTCCCTCCCGGATGACTTGTTCCCTGAATTTTTCCACCCTTAAAAATTCCACGACCTCCGCCGGGTTTTTGAACCCACTTACCTTGAATCATGAGGTGGGAACGTTACCCCTAGACTACAGAGGCCGCTAAAAAAAAATATTAAATTCAGCCAAAAGTAATTTCTTGAAAGAACTACTTATTTGTTAGAAAAAATCAGATTACATATTGTCACGTGTAGGGGTGTGACTATAGATGGGGTATTGATCGAATGAAGTGGATTTATTGACCACTTACATGTAGCACTCAGAACTACGCATAATTACAGCGCTGTCCCTCATCTACACACTTCACAGTTCACTGCTACACACACGCTATTGTCCTCAGTCTGTTACACTCTCCGCTAGTCGTTTCCTGGTAATACATTTTAACACAGGGACTATAAGTTTCACTGAATTACACAGTCCAAATATCGCGATACTATAGCACACAAAGTCTTCTCTTCACAGCCAGACTTTCAACTCCACCGAACTGCACTCAATAATTCTGATGTCTCAGTTCCTCAATTTACTTCCTCTGCTGCCAAGCTCATATCCTGGTAGGCTGGCATCCCGAGACTCAACAAACTTTCAGTTGCCATCTCTTCTCAATCATCTTCAACTGCTGACTCAAAGAGACTTCCCCAGTTTTCCTGACAACAACTGCCAACTCTGGAACTCTCAATCCAATTCTTTACTGCAAACGCCATCTATCTCATTGCCATCTCTTCTCAATTATCCTCGCCCAGCTCAACTCTGGACTAACTGCTCATGTGGAACTCGACTGACTACCTCAACTGAATTCTTCTTTATAACAACATTGCACAGACCAAACAGAAGACACCATTTTCACCAATAACCATGTTGTGTGTCTACCAATCAGTTGCTTCAAAACAGATTCTTCTATTGTTGTGTGCATGTTTATTTCCACAGGAACATATTTGCTGAGCTGTTGCCTAGCAATTAACTATTCTGGCTTTCAGGTGTCATGTCACAATATGCACTTGCACAGGTGACATAGCAGGATATGTAGCTGGCAGACTGACTAGTCTATGCACACATGTCAGTGACTCACAGGGACAGCTGATATGATGATTTCTATACCTCTCTAGAAACTGTGCACTGTGAAACCTTTCTAAGAGCCATCTGGAAAGAGGCAATCATGTTCAAGTGCAAGTGGTTCACCAAAAAAGAGTATGAAGATGAATTATTAAAACAAAACTCTGTGGCCTGTAGTCCACAAGCGAACTATACCAACCGAGTAACCACTGCTTGTCGGCGAAGTTAGTGTCAACATTTGCAGATAGAGGGTGTCACGTGATCAGCACAACAAATCCCAATGGCCGTTAATCTCAGTTTTCTAGACTGGAGCTGCTATTTCCTTCAAATAACTCAATTATCCTCACGAGGCTGAGTGGACCCTGTTTCAGACCCACTACTTCTCAGAAAATCTGGTAGCGCCGGGAATCTAACCTGCGACCCCCGGATCTGTAGGCAGAACCTATGACCACTAGACCACAGAGGTGGTCGAAGATGAATAATACTTAACACAAAACACTAAGTGTGAAGAATGCTGTCTTCTGGGATATGTCTTTATATAGTCTGGAGAAGTGTATTCATTGGATCCTATAGGGTTCTGATGATGTGTCTTCTATTACCTAGAATTCCAAACAATGGAAAAAGTCCAAAACCCAAGTAATTCTAAGTTTATTGATGTTTCAGAAGAATATTCTGCCTCCAACTTCAGGGTCAAGGAGTAAACCAAATAAATGAGCAGAAAGCAAAGTGACATGTGTTTTTACTATAAATCTGGACCAAAATAATTCCCATGGAAAAACATCTCTACTGATAATATGGGAGTGGATGGAAAAATAGAATTCACATTACAGAATTCCACAATATGGACATGTTTTCAGAAACAAATCCCTTCTGTGAGTAAAGTAATGTAAAAAGTTTTGGTGTCTATAACATGTCAATGTGACAATCAGGAATTAAGGAGGAAATTGTTTCACACAGCATATCTTAATAAGATCTAGATATAAACCATACATTACATTTCTTATGATGTTCTAACTGAACATGTTATCAGATTCATGTAATGTAGGGATTATATTCAACTGACAGGAACCTAAATTATATTCACCTGAAAACTTTCTGTGGAGATCCTCCCCATAGCACCATATTTTAACAAAATCCCTTCAGTAGTTTTGGAGAAAAAACAAATGGACACACAGATGGACAGATCATCATGAAAAAAAATATGAAAAGTATTGTTGATATATGGACAGAAATTTTCATGAGGGTTGGCCACTTGGGGATGGGGAGGGAAGAAGCAAATAGAAACACGTGTGGCAAATGGAAAATAGATAAAAAATGAAAAACAACCGTATATTTTCTCCATAAAGTAAATGTGAGCATAAAAATAAAGTCAACAGTATTGTAGCTGACCTCTGCTGCTTGCCTCTTCATTTCTTTAATTATGCTGTGTGAAACAAGACTTATAATGCAACTATTATTTGTAGAATGTTGCTTTGACCATCTAGTTCATGTTTTATACATGTTTATGACATCTTCTGACCATATATGGCCATCTTCAGGCATATGACTTGCATACACTGTTTCACTGCACATGTATCACTTTCAAGAATATGACAGAAATAGCAGCAAAACATACATACATCCATCCATCCAAAACTCTGCACAAGCACTAGCATCACAAGGAAATATTACTCCCAGCAGCCATGAACATTCAACAAGGGCTGTCCCTAATGAATAATACATGAAATTACATTTTAAGCAGTTTTTGTTAACAATTTCATTCACATTAACAAGGTCCGACTTGGACACAGAACTTTTATACTCATAACGCAGAATTTAATAATGGAATGATTATGGATGATGAACTGGAAAGGTTGGCCTGTTTTAAGGTACTAACCCACCATGTCACATGACAGGTTATGGAAAGCTACGTGAACACTTTCCCAGCTAAGGTTTAAATTTAGGTCCTCTCAAAAATGAGGCACAAGCCCTAACTATAACATTGTAATGTCTGGTGTAAATGATCTGGTCATTCAAATTCCACAAGGCATGATATGGAGTCAGGTACCTTCAGTTCCTGAATTTGCTGAGTAGCATCTGCCAGACAAACTTCCAAGTTGTGTTTCTGATCTTCAAGCTTCCTTTCTCTGCCACGACCATCCTCAAGTCGCACAAGCAATTCTTGTTCTCTGGCTCTCCAACGCTCCTCTTCTTCCTCTCCATGCGAACGCATTCGACTTAGTTCCTGCCTTGAAAGGTCAAGGCTTCCATCAAGCTCAACAATCTAAGTAAAACACAGCAAATACACCAAAGTTTGTAATTAAATAATCTTTTATGGACAAAAGGTTGTTAGTTCCATGCCCACTGCTGTGAAACATTATCCTTCAAGCTAATGACTAACTGAAGATTTGGAATGTTTGTGAATGAAGAACTGAATTAGAAGGAAAAGAATAAAACTACTTCAAGGAGCTTCATGTTCTGTGCTCAGCATTACAATTACTAAGGTGATTAAATCAAACACAAGATGTGTTGGGCACACATATCACAAGAAGCAAACAACATATCTATACAGAAATTCAAGTGGAAAAATTCATGGAAAGAAACCAGCTGGGAGACATAAGACACAAAGGTAAAGGTAAAGTTACCTATGGACTTAACTAATCAAGCACCATGCCATGAAGACATATGTGGGAGTGGAGGTACAGCTCCACTATTGTTAACCTAAGCACTAGATGAAGGTGAATGGTTAGCTTCATGGCCCTGCCAATTTACCCACTTGGGAAACAGCCCACAGTACCCAGTGTGAAGGCAACTCAGTGGGCCCCAGAGCTGGTCTGAACATTACAGACAAAAGAAAAATCTCTTGCTCCTACCAGGAATCGAGCCCTGATACCTTTGTTGAAAAGCTAGTAGCCTAATTGCTATCCTGACTGTGCTATCCCAACTCCCAATCTTGGATACACAGGCTGTGAAAATGTGGACTAGGTAACAAGAGCTCCAGTATTTTGTGGAAAAGGTGCAGAAGATGAAGCAATTTCTTACCTGTTTCTTGAGCTGATGCAATTCCTGCTGTGCTCTCTCCTTCTCCTCAATTTCTGTGGTAAGACGTGCCTGCAGTTCCTTCTCTTCATTCTGGATCTGAGTGCTGGTAGCATGGGACCTCTGCAACTCTTCTTGTGCACTCTGTAGCTGATGGGATGTCTGCAAATGCTGTCGCTCCAAGTCTCGAATTTGTGCCTGAAGACGTGCACGTTCTACTTCTAGACCAGTCTTTGCATCTTCCAGTGCTGCAAATGATATGTCAATAAATGCGTTAGTACCAATATGACAGCCATGCAATCTTGTGATGTGGAAACGTATTTGGAAGAGAGAAAATATAACCATATAACATCATCATTCTCCAAATACGCAATTATTTAGCATAGATAAGAGTAATAAGTGGCATCTCCAGGTGCTGAAAATATAGTACTTTCAAACAATCCATGGAAACCGGGAGAAGCAGACTGACCTGTCTGGTCAGTCTGCTTGTACCGGTTCTCACGGTCTCTTCACTTGCGGATTTCTTATTTTCCTTCTACCCTGAAGATGGAGGCGATACGTTCCTCCGAAACGTCGGTTAACACCACATCCCAGAAGACTGCTTTCTTCATAGTCACTGCCGTGAAAACCTCAAATCTTACTATCCATGGAAATACTAAATTATCTTACAAAACATAAAATTTATCGTGAGTATATGAGGACACCTTTTTTCCAGGTATTAAATTAGGAAAAAATTGTCATCTTTTAAATATTACAATAACTAGAAGCTTACCAGAAATTTTCTGGAAAGCTTCTTCCAGACTTCTTCCTTGCTCTCTCTTTTCCCCTTCAATCCTCTTCACGTAATCTCGGAGCTCCTTGTTAGAACTGTTGTACTTCTCTTTTTCATAGTTGCTGTCTGTCAGCTGCCTTCGTACATCAGTCAGCTCCTTGCGCAATGTTTCACTGCTGTTCTCAGCTGTGAGAGATTATTCATAAGTATCATAAAAATATACAGGGTATGTTAGTACAGCAGACCCATGCCAATCCAAATTAATTGCGGGGTTAGGTCATCCAGATTAATGAAGCAAAATATAGAACTAAAAGAAATGTAAAAAAAAAGAAGAAAACTTAGAAAACAAATAAATGGGAAATGTAATAATATAGGTAGTGTCAACAAAATAAATAAAAAAATATCACTGCAGCAATTTCTTCCTCTGTCAGAAGCTGAAATCCAGGGTCTCCTCCATCCAGTTCAAGCCAATCTGTGATATTTTCTTGCATGGTTTCAGTCTCTCCAGCTGCCTTCCAGCTGCAGCTGCACAGTCTGAAAGTCTTGCAGCTCTAATTCTTGCTCCTAAATCCCATGCATCTTTAAAGTATGTATTCACTGTGAACATATCTTTCATTTTTCATATTTCGACCTGGATTATTTGACATCCCAATTAACTGTATTCGGATTAGTGAGGGTTTACTGTAATGGAAAAGATGCTTTTAAATTATATTTTGCTTGTCTTTCTCTTGTCTGCATTTACTGCTGGGCACTTAGATCCTCTATGCAACAAGCAGCCGTGGATAAACAGACCAATACAAGTGGTTTCAACTGAAGATATATATATATATCTTTATTGAGTTATGTAGAAAACTGATCACATATAATTAGAATGATTAAGTAAATAAGGATGAGATGTGCAAGGCATGTAGCACACATGGGGGAGAAGACGCATGTGTACAGAGTTTTGGTGGGAAAGCCAGAAGGAAAGAGACCACTATGAAGTCTTAGACATAGGTAGGAGGATAATATTAAACTGCATCTTCGAGAAACTGGATGGAATGGTAAGGAATGGATTCATCTGGCTCAGGGTAGGGACCAGTGGTGAGCTCTTGTGAACACAGTAATTTACCTTTGGGGTTGGGAAATTCTTGGGTAGCTGAGTAAATGGATGATTCTCAAGAAGGGCTCAGCTCTATGGAGTTAGTTACTTAGTAAAAAAAACTGATAGAGTGAAACCTTCCTTTAACCTTTATCGGACGAACGTCATCATATGATGTCATTAAAAGTTAGGGCAGCTGGCCGAACGTCATCATATGATGTCGCGGATTCCACGCGTGTAAGGTTTTTTTAATATTATATTAAAAATATAAATTGTTGTTCTATTTACATGATTTTTGGTCACCACCTTTATAAGGAGACAGCCTTCGTTCCTGCATGATCTAATGTAATCTAGGGACGTCATATGACGTTAAAAGTAAGGACAAATTTAAGAACGACATCATATGATGTCGCGCATACCAC
>NW_019724590.1:200822-221295 GCF_002891405.2 Cryptotermes secundus | reverse complement strand
TCCGAGAATTAACTCCTGTGTTTATCTAACACATTAGGCAGCGAGGCAATTCAGACGAGTACAGTCGTGCATAGCGACATGTCCCATACGATAAATAAGCTACAACAAGAGATACCATTGAATGTGAAGTCACCACAAGGACTTACACTGCTAAAACGCATGGTGCAGAAAATGTATTACACTGCTAGAACGCATGGTGCAGAAAATGTATGAATTTCGGGAAATTTTATTTTGGGAATCAGTGTAAAAATTTTTTACAGATATTAAAATCTGTAAATTAGAATATCTGATTCTATATTCTTTCTACATTAAAGGAGCGTTCATTTCGTTCGTTTATCATAAAAAATGTAGAAATCACACCATTTTTAGAAACATGCTTACAATTTCATTGCTCTAGAAGGGCGGGCATTTAAATAAACTCCGTCCAGCTGCCCCTACCGGAAATTAAATGGCCCGTCCGATAAAGGTTAAGGTTCCTTTTGGGAGCAGTGAATTGATGACTAAATTGAGGAAAATCCTAAGTGGAAGTAATTTATCACTGGGATCACTGAAACTGAATGTTAAGTGATGGAAAACCTTGAATTGACAAGCATTAAATAGAGGTGCCACTGTACACGCTCTCATTCATAAAAGTTTTAACTATGATCTCTGAAGGTTTGTTGGCAGTTCAATGGCCTCTCTTGGAGACAAGATTTGATATTATGGAGACTGAGCTGAGATGTTTCAAACCATCTTTGATGCTGAGTGGCCTCCGTAGTCTAGGGGTAACGTTCCCACCTCATGACTCAAGGTACGCGGGTTCAAATCCAGCGGAGGTCTTGGAATTTTTAAGGGCGGAAAAATTCAGGGAATAAGTCCTCCGGGAGGACTTTAAGCCGTGGATCCCGTGTCGTAGCTTTACGGCATGTCAAAGAACCTCATGCCTCAAGGAGGCCTCTGAGCCAAATTATTAAGGACATTTCCCGCCCAATAATAGTCTCTAACGCCTCTGGTAGATGGGGGAGGCATNAATAATAATAATAATAATAATAATAATCTTTGATGCTGTAAGTATCACTTGACACTGTTGATACTAAATGTGGTAAGATAAGATTCTGATATATGTAAATAATTTATTCTTTTGTGCTGCATGACTGTATTTAACATTCTACTCTCATAGAGAAACCTGTCTATATGTTTGTAAACTATCATCATCCAGTTTAATTCTCAAAACATTTAAGATTAAACTAGAGATGAAACAAGGATGCACCACAGAATAAGCAGTTAGTCGCTGGCTTCCCATCGCGGCGGCCCAGATACGATCCCGGGTCTGGTCAAGTGGGATTTGTGGTGGACAAAGTGGTGCTGTGGAAAGTTTTCTCTGAGTACTTCGGTTTCCCCTGCCTATCTTTATGACACCAACTGTTCCACAATCACCCTCACCTATCATCTGGGGCTGGTACAATAAGCCAGAAGTGGTCGCAATACAAGGGACTTAGTGCCACCCCACTAGCAATAAAAAAAACAGATGAAACAATAATCTTATAGCTTGTTTTGTTGGGCTCTGAAATGTGGTATCTCGCACAATGATGGAAGAATATAAATCACAAGAGCCTGAAAACAACAACAAGGACGACGACAACTATCAGTGGGAAAATTTCAGCCCATGTCTTGACAGTTGTGTCAAAATAACTATTTCTATATTTCCATAAATAATATCTATAATGAACCTTCCACGTGTAGAACAATAGCAAAAATGTGTACTCTGGTAGAGTACATGCATTCTTTAGATCAGTTCTTTACCATCTTGCCTACTTCATTGGCCTTCATGTTCATTTACTACAGATACAAATCTGCTCTTGTAAAGTTAATCAGATTATAAATATATTGTATAGTAGCAGAAAACATTTTTCCTTCTATTTTGTTAAATATTCACCATAATGAAAAATGTCTAAAACAAAATTTAATCAAAATATGTTCAGTAGTTGCAGAAATGGAACATGCGGATGGAGATGGATGGGCACAAGTTCCTTATTATGTGAGGTGCATTGAGAATTTTCATGTCTTCCCTTGACTGTTTCTAACAAAATAAACATATGTAGCTTTCCACACAAAATACTTATACATCACCTCATACATGAGGTGAGGCACGCAGTAGTGTAGTTGGTTGAGGCACTATGCTACAAGCTGGGAGGTCACAGGTTCAAGACCTGATGAGATCATTGGCTATTTTAAATTCACCTAATCCTTCCAGCAACACTATGGCCCTAGGGTCAACTTAGTCTCCAACAGAAATGAGTACCAGGAAAGATTCCTGGGGGGGTAAATGGTGGCAGTATATAAAGTTGACAACCTTACTGCCATCTGTGAGCCAACTGTCTAGATGTGGGAGCCTTGACCTCTCACACCCCTGTGAACCTTCACAGCCTGTTACAGGGACAGCTTTACCTTTTATTTACCATACCTGAAGAAATAAAAGGAGACTTTTAACTCAAATATGTAGCAAGATAACAACAGTTCCAAGCAGAGATAAACTGTCTCTACTTGGACACTCAACATGGCATACCAACATCACACCATCCTCCGAATATACATATATGTCTGCATTTCAGGATATTCATAAGTGCAATCTGCACTGAATATGAAACATGTCACAAGCTTTACAAACAACAATACATCTTTACAATTCCAACACGCCATATCACAATAACAAACAAACATAAATACAAACAACGTGCATCTAAATAAATATATAAAATACATATTATATTTACACTTAATGTCAATATTGATGCCTACTGTGGGACATCTGTCAGTCAGCACTCCCCTTCTTTTCCTTAGTTGTTGATCCCGATAGAAGAGCAAAAATTCATCAACAGTATATGACGGATTATGTATTACAACATCACTTATTTCTTTTATAAACTGTTTTTATCATGTACTAAATCAGTTAGATAATCAGGCAGACTGTTAAATATTTTTATACTCATGCAATGGACCCCTTTCTGCCTCATTGCGAGATGTGATTGTAGGACATGTAACTTTCTTTTGTGTCTTGTTGGTCTCTCATAAATTGAATAATTAAAAGTAACATACTTCAAGTTATTTATCATAAAAGTCATGAAGGATAAAATATATTGAGAGACTAGTGTTAATATATTTAACTTTATAAATGCTGGCCTACATGACTCTCCATGTTTCATTCCCATTATTGTTCTCATAGTCTTCTTTAGAGAAAGATCTTCTTGGCCTCTGATGAATTACCCCAAAAATCTATTCCATATCTCATGAGTGAATGAAAGTATGCATGATATATCATTTTAACTGTTGTAACATTACTATATGTTTTCATAATTCGTATTGCATAACATGCCTTTACCAATCTGGGTAACAATGATTCAACCTGTGTCTTCCAATTCAAGAACTTATCAATTTCAATGCCCAAAAATTTAATATGAGTTTCCTCTTGTAATAATTCATTGTTAAACTTTAAATGTACAGGCATATTGTCACGACTGATTGTTTCAAATTTAACACTTCAGTTTTCCTCAAGTATTTAAACCACTGATTTAAGGAATTTAACATAAGTTTAGACCTTTCTTGAATTTCATTGATATTAATACCCGACACTAATATACTTGTATCATCAGCATACAACAATGACTTGTTGTCAGCATTTAATGCTGACGGCAGGTCATTAATATATAAAAGGAACAACAAAGGACCCAAAATTGAGCCCTGTGGCACTCCATATTTGACAGTTCCCCAGTCTGAACTGCATTTTCCATTCTCATTATTATAAAGTTCAACTCTTATTTTTTTAGCAGATAGGACTTCAACCATATTTTTATTTTACCACCAATGCCGTATGTTGCTAATTTACTCAAAAGAATATCATGACTCACACAGTCAAATGCTTTTGTCAAATCACAAAAAATTCCTAATGAATCACAAAGTCAATAGAAAGTCCGTCGAGTGTAACAATTTTTTAGGTCACTTCTTTATCACTTCTGCCTTACATGTTTCGGTTTAATAAAAACCATCATCAGAGGCACATAGTACAATCATGAAAACACTGTCGTTGTTTAAATGTACACAGTATATATGCTGCGTGGACGCTGCTACAGTATGTCGATGTGTAAAAGCACAACACTTGCTAGGATTATTGAATGCACGTTCAACTCTCACATTCCATCCGAAATTGCCCTCAAGTTAAAACGTCAATGTTAAAATATTTAAAAATTTAAAACATTTGAAGTAAAATGTTAGGCTCCTCCTTGTTAATTCATCCCGAAGATGGGAGATGTCAGCTTGAGGTTGTGTAGGCTTATGGTTAGATGTTTCCTATGCGTTGTGTGTTGTGTACTGCAGTACACAACCGTGAGAACCGGTAAAAGCAGACTTTTTACCGGTTCTCACAGTCTCTTAGCTTGCAGATTTCTTATATTTTTTCTTCTACCCTGAAGATGGAGGCGATACGTTCCTCCGAAACGTCGGTTAACACCACATATACACGGTGCCAAATCCCAGAAGACTGCTTTCTTCATAGTCACCACCATGAAAGCCTCAAATCTTACATAGTTCTCTTTATAGTTTGATTCTAATCTTTCATCCTTTGATTTTTCATCTAAGTCATATAAAGCTGTTTTATGATTACAAGATGTTTGTATACCTTTGGTTATCCATTTGTTGGCGTTTTTTTTTTTTGTACACCAGGAGAAAGCTGTTTTCTACAGTTGTTAAGAAGGTATTATGAAATTTATTAAATTTCATATTAACATTCTCTTGATCATAAACTGCTTCCCAGTTTTCATTTTGTAATGCCCATTGGAAATATGCTATGTTCTCATCATTAATATCCCTAAATGCTCTTACATGGTCCCTTTTTCTTTTCACCTGTAAATTTTCAAGTACTAAGATTTGCCCATCATGGTCTGAAAACCCATTTATTGCGGAATGGGTTTGAAATTTATTGAAGACATTCTTATCTAAGAAGAAATGATCTATGAGTGTGAGAGAAGTGGGACCTATTCTAGTCAGACAGTCAATTATTTGAGCCAGATTATAAGTATCTAATAAGGATTGTAACTGTATTTTTTTATGGTTTTCTTTGAGGTAATTTATGTTTGCATTGCCACAGATTATCAGTTCCAATTTAAGGCTTACTAAATATGCAAGTGTAGCATCCAGCTGCTCAATAATCTTCACTCTGGTACTCAGAACAGAGTCTAATGATGAATATTTGTGAACATAGTTAAGAACCTTAGGTTCCATAAAAGCACAAATTTATTGACCTGATAAATTTCTACTTTTCAAGAAAGATCTGCACCACAGAGTTATAAAATACCTTCTTTGAGTTTATGTGCAGTTTCTTGTAGTTGGTTCTGGTTTGCATCAAGACGATCCTCTGTTAGATGGAGCTGCACTTTCAGCTCTTCACATTCCTGCTGCACCACATCCCGCTCCTTGCGTACCTCCTCAATCTTGCCATCTAGTCGGTTCCTCTCTTCTTCTGCCTTCAATCTACAAATTATATTTAGCAAGAATTACAAACCACTGTCTCATCAAATTGACTTTTGTTAGTACATTTACGTACACACACTAGTCATATTAAGAGGACATTCTACAAATAATTAGGATATCCCGAAATGCATTAATCCTTTGAACAGTAGGCATATATATTTCTAAATTCATATTGATGTATATAATATGCTCTATCAAATGGACCCTTTTAAGATAATATTCCAGCACCTGCATGACAGGACATTCACATTAAGGTGAATGGAGGATTCTGTATTTCAGCATCCCGTTGCAATTGTTCAACTTAACGTTCATTATTTATCATCCATCAATATTGCAACACTCTTCCAATCACCACTCAATTTTAGTTTAACATAATACACCTTGACACTACATGTTTTGAGACCAAACGGCCATATTCAGGTGTCTTGATATGTTACAAATATTTTATTAAATTGTGTTAACACGAACTAAGACAGTGAGATCTACACAATACAAATGAGGAATGCTAAGCGCTACATCAGAACTATCAGTAGACCACATTTCAACACTATTACGAGCAAGAACTGAAAAATTACATTTACTTCATCGGATAATTCATTGTGATATACGAACAAACCTGGTCTCTTCAAGTCTTGTTTTGAAGCGGGTAAGTTCATCCCGAAGCTGACTGATGCTGCCACGGTCCTGTTCTGCTCTTGTTGAAGCATCTCTCCGCAGTCGATCCAGAGCTCCCTGCTCCTCCTCCAGTTCTCTCTGAACACCATCCAACTTCTCCTGCAGTGCTTGCTGGTCATGGTGAGCTATAAGAATACAAACAATACAAACACCATACATGTGTTCAAAAGTCAGACCATTAAAGAGCCATGCATTGATAGTAGTTTAGGTCCCACCTTCACTTCCAGGAATCATGCAACTTACTGTCCTCCATAAAAGAGAACTCAAGGTAAGTGGCAGGTACAAGTGGTTAACCGTAAGTGTTCTACTGTTCATTTAGACACATAGTAAGCTTCAGTGTATCAATGGCAACAGTCAGAGACGCCCATAATCATGCTCATGTTTTCAGCTTGCAAAATACACATGGGCAGACCTTTGTTGTTGCTCAACTTACATGATCACTATATCATCCTATGATTAGTGGCAAAATGGAAATTGTGCCCTGTGAGTATTAATATCTCATTTGTGTCTTCATATCTTTATATTATGCCAAGCAGACAGAGATCAAGATGGTCAGAGGACATGGAGGAATGAAGAACATCAAAGTAGCATATCTTAGGGTTGAAATTTACATTATTCATCCCAGAAATACACAGTAATAAGATTTCACTACACTATTACATACAATAATTACAAACAAGATGGCAGCATTTATGCAATTATCAATTCAATGTCTGTGTAAGCCAAATGGTTACAACATAGATTTACTGAAAGGCTATACAGGATGAACAGAAATCTGCGCCTATGGATTCCATTACATGATTCCTTGATGAAAAATGAGATGAAAATGTCCCTTGATCAAATTTTGACCAGTTCATAATTTTCACTGAAACCACAACCAAAGTTTCAAGCAGATGTTTCTGATGTTTATATTTTATGTCATGCGACAACAGATGAGCTGTTTTTGTGTAAAGTGATTAAGTTTCACTAGAATCTCATATGAAACAGGGGCTATACTGAACCAATATGAACAAAAATTAAATTTCAGAGAACTTTTGTGTTCATCTCAATATCAAATTTTGCTTAAATCTGTTCAGTAGTTCAAGAGTTGAAACATGTTCCAGTTACAGTACATGACTCTAAAGCTTGAGAGCTGTGAGGAATGCAAGAAGTCTGAGCCACTACAGGCACAGCAGCAGCAGCATGAATCAGTAACTACTACCCGAGTCAAAACATTCAGTATATACTCTATAGTGGCTGTGCAAGCTCCATGTCACCTGTCTTCATCAAACACAATATTACTGTATTCAGTGTGAGTTTCACTGCTGAAATGATGCTTTGCACTGTAGAGATACGAGGTGTGTTCAGGAAATAACGGGAATTTTAAAATTTCGCGGGTTTGGAGAGTCCAATTGTCAAAATTTTTTTTTTATTATGTTGGTATACATGCCCCTGAAGTACAATAAAATTTTCAGCTGTATTCATTGCTTACTTTGTCTGTGGCAGCCGCTAAGGTTAGACGTGTTTTTATGAGCTTGGCGATTTTCGTTTGTTAAAAGAAATGGATCAAAGAATTTGTATCAAATTTTGCGTAAAAAATGAAATAAAGTGTTACAAAGTGTGTGAAATGTTAACAAAGGCCTATGGTGAGTCTGTTATGAGTAAAACAAGAGTTTACGAGTGGTATAAGCGTTTCCAAGATGGCCGTGAAGACGTTGCAGATGACGAGCGCCCCGGACGCCCCAGCACATCAACAACCGATGAAAACGTGGAAAAAGTGAAAGCAATGATTATGAATGATCGCCGAATCACAATCAGAGAAGTTTGCGTGAGGCAATCCGAAAAAAACGCCCGGATTTGTGGAAAAACAATTCATGGCTTTTGCACCACGATAATGCACCTGCTCACACTTCGTTGCTTGTTCGTGAATTCTTGGCCAAAAACAATACTGTAACGATGCCCCAGCCTCCATATTCGCCAGACATGGCTCCGTGTGACTTTTTCCTATTTCCAAAAATAAAGAGAACCTTAAAGGGCCGTCGTTTTACAAGCATAGATGACATTAAAAGCGCATCGCTGAAAGAGCTAAAGGCTATCCCAAAAATCGAGTTTGAGAAGTGTTTCGATGATTGGAAGAAGCGCTGGCGTAAGTGCATAATATCGAATGGGGACTATTTTGAAGGCGACAACATTAATGTAGACGAATGAATAAATATTTTTTCCAAAATACGGAAATTCCCGTCATTTTTTGAACACACCTCGTACAACCACAACTGCTTCAGTTCAGTTCAGCTGAGCTCTACACAAATACACTACAGGTCGATATGTTCTGAACCGATGCTATACACAGTAGGTAGGTCTCTTTCTGCCCCTTCCCCCCTTGTCAGTCCATTCCTTCCTCACCCTGCAAGTGTCAAGATTAGCCAGGCATAGTATGCATTCATTTCATGCATTCCATGCAAAGAACACATAAAAGCCTCTCTACATGAAACCAGACACTAACAACTGCCTGCTTACCAAGGAGCAGAGCTTGCTGCTTGTCATTCTCTGCTCTGAGCAGAACTTCTTCATGCTGTTGACAAATTTTCTCAATGTGTTGCTGCAGTACTTCTATCCTCTGTTGGAGCTGCTGAATCTCACCATCCTTCTCTCCTCCCATCTGCTGAACTGTCTGCTGCATCTTTTTCTCTAAGGAGATTCTGATATGCTCCTGTCATAAGACATATCAAATGAATGTAAAGCTGCGCCAACAAACACTTCCCTGCTGGAGAAATTATACTGGGTTGTTTCCAAGTGTATTGTAATTATATCATACCACTAGTGAAGACAACACCACAAGCTGCTGGATGGAACAACGCACAAACAAGGGGCATAATACAGATTGCAGATGTAACAGAACAACGGGCTAATGGACATAAAAACAAGCTGCTGCAACAAAAACACATGGAAAGAAACATATAGTTGTAAACAAACAGATGGCACCCCTTGTGAGGTGGAAGAGAATTTCACCAAAGAGACGAAAATTAAGATTTTAATAGAAAAAATTTAATGAATTTTATTTTATTAAATGCACTACAGCATGTGATTTTACCACATTTTAATGCAGTGTTAGGAGATTTAACATATTAAAACACCTGAAGATGGTCATCTAAGTCTGAAACATGTTGTGTTTAAGTATAAGTGGAAAGAAAAAAGAACAACTTGTTGCGTTATTGATGGACTGTGTTATACATAGACTTTAACATCATATCATCTTTTTATGTCTATTTATTAAGTGCATTGTGTTTACTGTACTTTGACTTCTACATCCTAACACCATGATATCGCTTAAAGCATGGACTCAGGTGGAAGAATGAAATGTTCCTTTCAAGAACTATGGCCAATCTGTAACATATAAGTCTCCTTCATGGATGTGCTGTTTAGAAACTCCCTGCATATTCAAGATCAATAGAATATACCTGGATTACTTCAAAAGTCATGGCAACTAATTTTTTTCGGCAAACACGTTACAGTGAAGAAAGTTCAAAATGTACCTATGAAAGGGCATGATATACCCCTCCGATTGGCTTAGTCAGATCAGGTAGATGTGAAGGGGCGTAGGTATAGTAGGCAAGAAAAATTGCACATTACGAAATGACTGTTTATTTTTCATTCTCTAATCCTTGAAAAATCCAACTGTGATTAAGAAATAAAAAATTCAATGTGAGTTAAATCTGAATTCTTACATTATGACTAGCAACCTTCAAAGTAGTCTCCAAGTGTATCAAGTGTATCTTCCTCCATGCACTGGGTGATCATGGCACGAGAAACATCGGTACGAAGGTGTCCACTACGTTGCAAGTCAGCACTTGCTTCTCTCCGACGTTGGAATGCTTCTATCCACCTTGCAATAGTGCTGTATGGTAGAGCACGATCACCCAGAGCTTCCACAAGCTCTGAGTGACATTCAGTCGCATTTCTGCTGGGAAGCACTGCTATTTTCACGTAACACTGTTCTAGCCAGCTAACATTCATTCTCGACGAAGGTTATGATCATACTTCACACTGGACTCACTTCATTGTCCTTAGACTTCCACATCATCTAGTGGCATCACTAGAAATCAGCGTTGCTGTCTCTCAGCAGCAAGTTTGTAAATTCCGGTTGGAGCTTTTGAAATTTCGGAAAAATTATGTTAACATGACTTTTGAAGTAATCCACATACATAACACTTATCTATCTATAAGGACGTTTCTCGCAAGAGTAGTGCTTCTCCTATGTCTCTGTTTGAGCAGAGAAAGACAAAAAGACCCACTTACCCTTTCCTCTGTCAGTTTCCTCACAGTTTCTTCATTTTGCTTCTTGAGGTTGGCAATAACTTGCTGGAACTCTGCCTCTTGTGTACTAGCTTGCTGAGTTAGTGAATTCTTCATCTCTTGTGCACGTTTCTCAGAGGTTTCCAAGTCACGAGTTAGACGACACACTTCACCTTTCAAAGCCTCCTGTTTCACCAGCAGATCCTGCTGCTCTTTCTCTAGTTGCATGCGTTTGGTATCAGTAGCTTCCAAGTTTGTTTGTGTATCAAAGAGAACTCCTTCCAGAGCATCTTTCTCACTTCTTAATGAAGCAAACTGTTCTTGAAGCCGCTGAAGTTCTTTTTCATTTGCTTCGAGAAGAACCTGCATGAAACATAAAAGATTATGACATAATTAAAATAACATAAATATGACCTCAATTTCACCTGAGGATTTAATCATACACTCCTTTATGTCTATATGTGTAGAGTGGAACCCCCATTTAACATTCTGCAATTTAAGGGTTTTCTTCATTTCCTAGACTACTTTATGTCTATCTATGTAGAGCAGAACACCCATTTAACATTCCTTAATTTAAGAGTTTTCCTCATTTCCTCGACTCCTTTATGTCTGTGTGTCAAGTGGAAACCCCACTTAACATCCAAAAATTTAGGGGTTTTCCTCATTTCATGTTCCATGTAGATGATCTCAAGTCACTAGCACCACTGTTACATTGCATTCATTTAAGATTTTCCCCAGAATCATTGCTCTTCAGAGTAACCTTAAATCGGGGTTCCACTGCAAATGGATTTGTCTCGTTGACATTCTGCCATCTTACTAATGAAATAACTCATACTTAAACCTGAATGATTGAACAGTAACTATATAAACTAAAATATTCTTTAATTCACTAATAATTTATTTATTTAATTATTTAACTTCCATTAGAGCTTGAGATCTGATATTTATGATACTAACACTAAAGAGCAGCAGGAGCAACAACAACAAAACAAAAATTTCTCGGAAGAACTAATCGCCTACTTTCAGTCAGTCAAATAAATTGCTATCAGTTAACCAGTTGCCCCTCACATATTGCAAGCAAACATGGCTCCTCCCATGTAATGTAAAGATTCATTTGATTGTTCACTAAGTCATCTTATCACTTGACACTATATGGTCTGTGATACCGAAAGTGTAAATAAACTTTAAATAAATACATAAATAAATAACAGAAACCATGTGTTCATGTTTCACCTGTTTTTCCTCTTTGTCTTTCATAAGATCTTCCAAATCACGATTGAGGCGAGCATTAGTCTCATTGGCTTGTTCCATTCTTTGCCTTATTCTCATCAATTCTTCATTCAGTGCCTCTTTCTTTCGAGCTAGTGACGACAGCTGGTTACTTAGATCTCCCCTTTCCTTAGACACTTGGCCCAATTCTAGTTCCACCTGTAAAACACATGAAGATTACACCAATATGACACATGTGGTTCTGTACACTGAATAATTCAGAATCAGTGAATGCATATGAACACAAATGAATATAAAGAGAACTAAAAGAAGCTTCCGTCCTTGAAGTGTAACATGTGCCACATGCTTTAAGACATGATAAATCAGTGATGACTAAGTGTGATACAGTTATACTTTCATCATTCTGGATTTTACCTATCATGTGAGAGAGTTTACTTTGTCCCCCAAAAATGAAATTACATTCATGATGAAATTAAGTTGGAAACTGCTTGCTACCCCTGAGTCCAACAACTTTTATCATACCAAATCCCTTCCAAAACCCTAGATTTAGAATATACAGAGGTATAAGTTACTTATTTTCCACTGGTACAAAACCTATTCTCTTGCTCAGGCAGAAAGATACACATTGAAGGAATTTGAGGACAAAGCATATTTGAATGTAAGAGAAATTAAATAATAGTATAATGGAGAAAATTACATAATGAGGAGCTTCATAATATATTGTTCTCCTAATACTTTGGGGCACTGTAACAAGAATGATGAGATGGATGGGATAATCACATGCATAGGGAAACAATAAATGCATTCAAAACTGCATACACATAGCCTGTCATGAATGCTCAACAAAGAGTGGTTCTCCACCTTTAATACTGTGTGTACAGCTAATGATACTGCTCAGTGAAAACTATGTTATATGAGGTTTCGTGCCAAATTTCCATATGCATTGTTGTTTTTACATATTCAGCTCATCTGAAATCCTAATAAATACTGTAAATCATGAAATTTCTTCTGATTTATCTCTTACTATATATATATAATGGCAGAAGCAGCGTCATCAGCAGCGACTTGAAGCATAGAGCAAATGATGCTCGAGATGGTTCAAGTTTGTATAGCAACAGGCGTGACCAGAGTGGTTTGAACGGCTGTTGTACTGCGATGTGGAAAGCAAATGGAAAAACTACCACATTATCACTTTTGCTGGATAGTCTCTTTCCAAAAAACAGAAGATTGCATTAAGTGGAGGAACTGTTTTGGAAGAGACTGCGGACCTGTCGTCTGACAGATTACTGATGAATGAATGAATATTATATATATCACTTACTTTCTCTTTCTCGATCTCCAGGAATTTATTCTTTTCCTGGAGGGAGACTTTGTCTGACTCCAGGTCCAGGCGTGTTTGCTCAGCCTGGAGTAGTTCTTTCCTGAGAGACCCCAAGTCATTCTGCTGGTCTGTACACTGGCTCTGAAGAGATGCCTTCTCCTCTTCCACCTGCACGGATATGGTTTTTAACAATTCTATATCATATGTCTAACTTATTTAATAGCATGAAATAAAAACCTAAAAAAACATTATAAACAAGCCACAGTTGTCCCTGTGTCTGATCACAACACAATGAAGGTGCATTGGGGACTTTCAGACATATTTTAGATTTCAGCATATAGCAGAGGTGGACTGCTTTACCATCCCTATGGAAAGATTCCCCAGTATCCATTAGGCTGCAGGCTGGACAGAACCCAGTCTTTTACAAGTATTAGTAAAACCATAAATTTCATCACAGACTGAGATTTATCATACACTAAGGGTTCCACTTTGCACACACACAATCCAACCATAACAAACAATACTGAGAAAATACAAAATCAGGTTCTTACAAATAAGAATTATGGATGAAAATGATGACAGTTGATGATGAAAGAGGCTACCATTGGCATTTCACCTACCAACAGAATTAGTACAACTGCAGTCAGCATATGCTGTAATCTTTGGGTGCATGGTGTTATCATAATCTCATGCACCACCACAACAAATTTATTGTACACATAGAAATGGTAAAAACCTAACAGAAAGTCTATACAGCAGCATCAGAAATATCTGAGCAAGAATTTGATCTTAGGTCCTTATGGGATGTGATCTGGCTGCTAGCTTTGAAGTCCACATTATTATTCACTCAAACTCCAGCAACAGAATCTCATTTTCAGATCAGCAGAATTTGGAATGAGATAATGTGACATATCTGATTGTTATGGACAGAACGGAAGAGCATCAATGGCTACAACTAACTACTGGAAAACAAAGAAGGCAGGAACAAAACCCGGCAATTACAAGGAATTACAAGGGATGGAAGGAAGAAGACTGGAATGATTGGCATTTATGATGAACATTATGCAAGTGCAAAACTCAAGCAGCCCAAGATACTGCGAAGAGTAGGTAAAGAAGAAAAATGAAAGTGAGGAGGGGGAGATGAACGCTAAAGCCGTCTTACCTTTTTAACTGCATCTTGTAATCTCTTCTTATCTTGCTCCAAGCTACTGCACACTGTTTCCAGCTTGGCTAATGTCTCCTGGCCATCAGACTTCTCCAACAGGATACGCTCCAGTGCTAACTCCAGATCCCCTATTGTCACAATCAATAAAACTTCTTTTCATTTTCATATCAGTTAAATGCCATCACTTAATATTCATGTACCACTATGTGCAAAGCCATCAAATAATTTCCAGGTTATACTTCTTTCTATGTACTAAATGCATTTACCCTCCATTCAATGCTGTCCTCTTTGAAGTATTACCTTGCCTCTTGATGCACAGGGTCCAGTGAATGTGCTAATGTTAGAGAATTTGCAGAAGTCCAAGGTTTTGAACTCAGCAAGTATAGCCTATCATTGTTTCTAAATAATGATCTAATCACAGAGCTCCTTCAGTGCAACCTTGAATCTCAGCACTTGCAAGGAACTGTGGAGCTCTCTGAAGTTGTCCCTGATGGTCCTGACACAACTGACGGGATTCTGTTTTTGTTCATCAATCAGCAGATGAAGAGTGAATTTTGCGGCACTATGTCATGTCAGATCTTGCATCAAAATACATTTCCATGATCCAAATTAAATTCCCACCTCATTTTTCAAGTTGAGGATAGTGATATGATAGTGACACAAATCTTTCCGTAACAAGTTCCTTAATTTTTGCTACATCCTGAACACAGCACTGTTAACTGGTGCCACTCCACCTTTGAACTTGGAAAACTAATCAAATGTTTTAGCTTCACTCATTGCTTCCTCTCCTTGCCTAGTTCAAAGCAGACCTTGATAAACATGTATGGTTCTTCAAAATCTGTCATTTTCTAATAAAATACAAATTGCAGAGGGCCCAAAATATGGCCTCACTATATAAGGTGTTCCTCAGAGTGACATAAGTTCCAACTTTTAAGTGAACAACATATGACTCAGCTGCTTCTACTGCACCTCTGCCTAGCAGAAGAGTTTTGTACTAACTGCAGCAGTGTCACATTATGGCCACTCTGAAAATAACTGATCAAACCACAAATGTTTTATATCAGTGTTCCTAAACTGTATAATACATGTTCCAAAGTGCTCTGCTGATTCTGTTACAGCTGAAAGTTTATGTTATAACTATAAATAGGAAGACTGTTTGTGCTTCAAAGTAATCATTTATCATCTGTATGCACCTAATACTTGAAATGCACTGCTGCTATCAATGAATTATAATTCATGTATTATTATGTACATGTATTATTAATTAGCATAAGTCAGCAATATTTATTTTGACATCATTAACTAATATGCAAAAATCACTCCACTGTCCTTTACATCTCCTTTAAAGACCAAAAGGATAACACAGTCAAAATTTAAAAAAAGGTCTGAAAACATATTATAACCACACCTTTGTTCTTCTCTATTTGGGCTATGTGACCATCTGATTCCATCTTCTGTTGCTCCAGCATGTCATGAGACAGATAAGCTTTGTTCAGGTCCTCTCTTAATGTAAGCAGTTCTTCCCTAAGTCGACTGCATCTGTCTTCCTCAGCCCTCAGATTCAATTCTCTGTAATGTAACATAACACAGTATAGCAAAACAGTCTGTCTATGGCAACAAAGAGTAGGAATTGTAGAACCAGATTCACACTATAATTACCACATTTACATGTTTACAGGTCACAATTCTTAATATAGAGTTTTGCTTAAAAACAGGTGGCATGATTAGTAGCACATCAATTTGTCCTCGTACGCATACTAGTTTGCCAACGCTTCAAAGGAACACATTGTCTCCATCTTCAGGGTTGATGAGTAAGTTGAATAAGCAAAACAAGCAAGCTGAAAGAAGGACACATTGCTTCCTGCCAGCTTGTCTGGTTCACTCTTCAACCTTGAAAATGAAGGCATATGTTCCTCTGAAATGTTGGTGAACTTTTACCAAATTCCATTGTATCACATCAAGGAAAATTGTATTCTTTAAAATCACTGCCACGAGAACCCCACGAATGCTACCATTCTTGAAACACTGAAAATAAGGGACACATGTCCTTTTTATTAGATCTAGCTCAACATAGGTACAGCCCAGTAATCTGTATAATGACACTGTATACTGTCACGTGTATGCGTGACTCTCGACGAGGTTTTGATTGGACATTGGATTTATTGACCACTTTAACACACGACCCATGAATACATTTAATTACAGTGCCATCGTTCATCTCCACACTTTATGAATCACTAGAGAACACACAAAGTCTTTTCCAGCCTGCAGTGCCTTCACTAGTCATTTCTCAGTAACAGCTCCTAACAGTGGAGATTCTTCAGCTTCCGTACTCATGCCATTCCAAGCTGGCTGCCATCTCCCAACTTACCAACAGTGAACTTAATTACAGCACCATCTCTTCACGGCCTCCCATACAGAAATCAACTGAAGTCATTGCTCCAACTGTCCCAGTTATAACTTCTTGGCAGATAACTTTGCTCTTCTATTCTTGCATGTGTACTGGTTTTCACAGGAACATGTTTACTGAGCCATTGCCTAGAAGCGGTTGCTGTTTATTCTTCTTTACATCACAGCCATTGCGTGGCAATGGCTGTACACAATAAATCATAAACAAAGTAGCAAGAAATAAGCTTGGATATGAAATATGAATATAAAAAATAAGTCAAGAGAGTTTATTGTACAACATACAATTTATTTACTGGACAAACCATTTCATAACACTCTTTTCCCACTTAACAAACTTCCAGAAGTTTAGGGTGTTCATTCAAGCAAATACATTGCAATATATGTAGAGTCTGATGAATTGAAAATAATAAAAAAAAAGGATTTATAAAGAGAACTAGAAATATATAAGGCACAAATAACTTGTTCCCCAAGAAACATACTATCATATGATGGGGTGTGACTACAGACAGGGTTTTGGATTGACAAATAGATTCATTGGACTCTTAATTTTCACTTTTTCACCTCATCAATGGCACACTTATGAAAATGCTACCAATATATATAAAAATGGTATTATTTTGCCTTAACATGCAAGTTCAGCAAAACTCAAATGAGTAACAGTTACTCAGTAACCACTTCTGTTAGTGACAGTATGCTGACCCAACTCCCCTCCAGCCCAACAAAACATGCGCTGCCAAGTACCATTCTAATCACTTAACATTCTTTAATAAAACATGGGGTGTGACAATCACATCTTGGCAACTTGCACATGCAGAAATACTGTATTTGGAATGACATTTGTAAAGTTACCTATATTGTAAAGCGGCCTCCGTAGTCTAGAGTTAACGTTCCCACCTCATGACTCGTAGTACGCGGGTTCAAATACCCGGTGGAGGTCGTAGAATTTTTAAGGGCGGAAAAATTCAGGGAACAAGTCCTCCGGGAGGGACTTTAAGCCGTGGGTCCTGTGTTGTAGCTTTATGGCATGTAAAAGAACCTCATATCTCCAAAGGAGGTCACTGAGCCAAATTACGGACGTTTCCCGCCCAACAGCAGTCTCTAATACCTCTGGTAGATGGGGGAAGCATTATAGATACCTCTCAGCTAGTAGAGCCGGTCTCGCTGGCTGGGCGGGACTGATGGTAAGCACCAGTACCGGTAGGATATAGAGACTGGTAGAAATCATAGAGGGAAGCACAATGGACCAATACAGGTCTAAGTGCATGGGGAAACCCACCCTCTCCAATAACTAACTAACTAACTAACTACCTATATTATTATGAAAAAATACAATAATAACCTGAAGCATGTGAGACAATATGACACTATACAAACAAGTAAGGGAATAGATAAAGATAGCCTTATATAAGCAATGATCATTTACATACATTTTTAAATCAAAGTAAAATTTGGATTAAAGAAGCTGAAGTGTTAGTAACATCCATACTTCATTTTTAAGAAGTGACAAATGCTCCAGATTTGACAGTTAATAATTAATATTACAAAAACAATTAAATACTTAAACAGTAAATGGAAAATGGTTAAAGCACCTTAATCTAATCTTTAACATCACTCCTACAACTCAATTTTCAGTATTAACCAAAAGGACACCAAAATACGGTAAGATCATACAAAAGACTATGAAGTCAGAACAGGCTTGGACTTAACCTATAGGAAATTTTACGAGGATAAGAAGGAGAAGAAGAAAAGAAGGCAGAGGCAGTTAAAGAAGAGAAAGAGAAGGCAAACAGGAAATACTAAAACAAATTTTCATGAAAAATGTGAATGGTAAGTGAATTAAAAATTTCTGATACAGTATGAAACTCAGCATATTGTGGTCTTGTTATCCAGATAAACAGAACTAGACGTAAATCAAAACAGATTTGTATGAGACCTGAACTGCATCCAGCGTTACAAACAATCTTCAAGTCTCATGGGCTTTTACCTGAAATAATACCATACGTACAATATCAAATTTTCTTTTTCAGTTTTTCACACTGGGTTGTGGTGTCTATCACACCCATTCAGCTGGAGGGGCTGAAGAAATCCAGGATGATCTCAAACAGAAGAGTCAGTAACTTGGGTGTGATTTGGACCGGGTGCCTCCTTTTTAAAGACCCAGAGGATTATCACTGCCAAGCAAAGCAGGAAGAGTACAAGGGAGAACGAGAAGGGAGAGACGGTAGGTATGCAAATTGTACTCACGAGTTTCACTTCAGTATCTAATCACTGGTCAGACAGGTACCAAGACAGCTTCTATTTTTCACAATATGAGCATCTAATTTGTAGTCACACCTACATATAATTTCTGGTTAAGTGTGTGTAACAGGACCTGAAAGTACATTCTAACATGACGGCTGAAAGCTGAAGCAGCTTAATGAATAGATGGAGCCACTGCTAGGCAATGGTGAGGAAATCATCTTTCTGTGGAAAAGAATAAACTAGCAACAACAGAGGAAATCTTGGAAGCAGTGTTTTCTATGAGGTCTATGCTGAGGTTATATAACAAAGACCAGCTGGACAAGTTGGAGAGTTGTAGGTCAGTCAGAGATCAGAGTCACTGGTTAGCAATAAGTCTTCAGTTGCTGCCACTAATTTGCAATGTCTAGTGAACAAACAGAAGACTTTACATGTGCTGTAGTTGGAAGAGAGTAAATCTGTGTGACTGTTACAGTTATTTGTAGTTACAAGTTATAAGTGTTCAATAAATCCAATTATCACTCCAAACCCCATACATAATCACTAACACATTACAATATATATTGTGACATGTCGACCCCTATCTCCCCAGCGGTACGTGGCCGTAACGTAACGCTCGCGTTACTACGGTAATAGGCGAGTTCCCGCCCTGCCACTCCCCTCCGTGGTGACGTCACCGAGGGATATCGCGGTCGCTAGGCAACGCGAATCAACAGCGGCGACGTTACGATAGTAACAGCGGTGACCTCCGCTAGCATTACATAGCAACACAGCGCCAGGCAAAAAGGGTGCCTATTGCGTGGCCGTTTTCCCGTACTGTCCGATCAAGGCTACATACGGAGCAGCGAAGGCTATTCACAGTCAGTTCTAGTGTGGCTACCGCAGAGTTGAAACATAGCAGCCTGCGTGTGTGCGATAACCAGTGATCACGGTTATACTCAGAGTGTGTATTTCAGGGAGACTTGTATAGCTCCCGCGTTATCAGTACGTGAAGACAAGTGAAGACGGTGTTAAGACATTTTGTTGTAGGGTTTGTAAACTGTGGAAACCCGTAACGTTGTGATAATTAAGTGTAGCCGATAGTTGTAGATTGTTCAATAAACCAGTTAACGATCTCTACGGCGTATTCAGTAACGCAAAACACGTTACATTGGTGTCAGAAGTGGGATTCGAACTTACACACGTGACCAACGAGATTCGTACTCAAAACACGTGATAATTTGGTGTCAGAATTTTTACGAACTTAAACACGCCTGACAAATAATTGGATTATTGTGCATCGAGTGTTTTACTGCTGCAGCGTGGACATGGAGGAATTTATGGAACGTCTGGAGCAATTTGCGGCCAGACTGGAAGCCGATAGAAAGATCGAGAGGGAAGAGAGGAGGAAAGACCATAAGGATTTCATGGCAAGATGGGAGGCTGACAGACAGGCCTGGCGAGAAAAAATGGCCGCAGAAAGAGAAGCTACCCAAGCAAGAACGGGTGCCATCGAAGCAAGGACGGCACAACAAGAAGAGGTCCCTGTAGATGACGTCGCAGTGATACCGGTCAGTGAACCTGCAGATGAATTGATGCCGATTACACAAAAAGAGACGGTGGCCTGCCCAGTGGACGCGAAACCTGCGGCGGCACAAAGAGAAGAGGTCCCGATAGTGATA
>NW_019724590.1:185446-200603 GCF_002891405.2 Cryptotermes secundus | reverse complement strand
GCGGTTACTTCCGCTAGCGTTACTAGCAACACAGCGCCAGGCAACAAGGGTGCCTATTACGTGGCCGTTTTCCGTATTGTCCGATCAAGGCTACATAAGGAGCAGCGAAGGCTATTCACAGTTAGTTGTACTGTGACAGTCAGTTAGTCCTGGAGCTACCGCCGAGTGAGTACGCGAGCTACCTCCGAGTTAGTTCCGAGTTAGCCAGCAACCAGTCAGTTGTATTGTGGCATTTGGAGTGTACTAATTGTGATACTGCAGATAGCAGTAATCGTAAATCTGTAATTTTGGTGATTGTATGAGCGAATGTGAAATAAAATTCGCTATATAAAATACGGCGTGAAGTTATTTGTCGCGATATACGCCCGATACGCGACAATATGAACTTATCACAGTTACCACCAATGTTTCAGTACACCATGCATAAAAAAAACTTCTAGTATATATAAAAAGTTAAATTATTTAATTTTAATATTGATATTCCTTATATATACCTGATTTCTGCATCTTTAGTCGTTCGGTTGAGTTCACTCTGTAAGAACAGTTTCTCATCTTCCAGACTGTCTGACACCTTCTGTAGTTTTGCATTTGCCTTTTGAAGTTTCTCATAATCAGAATTCAGTGCATCAATCTGCAAAACAGTACATACATACATGCATATATGCATACATAAAATCATTCAAATTACACACTGCACATTTCTGTATATAAAAACAGCATTTACAATCTTACATTCTGTTTTACAATTTTATAACCAACAAACTCAACTAAACTAACGAAACTCACCACTAACTCCCTGCTAATAAAATTCAAAAGTTCAACACTCCTAATATTACGTCTTCTATAGGACATGATCATGAGCCAGACCCCATCCACCTCCCACCCTCACAACCCAGTTCCCTAAGATCCATGTTCAAGTTATTTCTCTCTTCCCTTCTCAAACTTTCAAGTGGCTGCTCTCTACCAAAATTCCCAAACATGGTGAGGCTTCTCTGCTAGTGACATCACAACATTATAAAATTTACAGAGATAAAAGGCCTGCGGAATATGTTTACATTTTACCAAATCAGTGTGTAAGTAAAATTTCACTACGAAAAAATATTACTATGATTCAAGACACTTCTGATGTTCCCCCAGTTATTTCCTGGGTATCCCATTGGCTGCTTAGATTGCAAATTACTGAATGATTAACTAACTACCCCACTTCTATTCAAAGTTCACAGTTATTCAGCTGCTCAAGACAATCCCTGCTCTTATGGAACCCATAACTTCAGTACTCTGAGCCAGCTCCAACCAGTTCTTGCTCCTATGACCTTTTTCTCAAAAAACCATCTTAATACTGTCCTCCCAGCTATGCTTAAACTTCCTGTATTTTCTTCTCCTGAGGTATTCTGACCAATAATTTCTCTGTAACATTTGCTACATGTGCCACAAATTGCATCCTCCTGTAGTTAATCACTGTAATAATATTATGTACAGTTTAAATTGGCAGCTCCTCATTACATTATTTTCAACATCCTTCTCTTACTTCATCTTCCTAGGCACAATATTCTCCTCAGCATTTTGTTCTAGAACACCTTACCAAGTCTGTTCACACCCAGATGGGTCATGAATTTAAAGCTTGTGTTCTGATACCCAAAAACATTATTTTCATTTTTATTACATCAGCAGAGAACTCATTTTATCTTGAAATGTGCAGAACCAATAGGAATCCTTCAGTGAGTTCCATGACTTTTTGAAATACAGTTTGTGATTCAGATTTAGTGCTCTACTGCTATATAGATGCAAGCAAGCATGCTTTTTTTTTCTTTCTCTCTCTTCCACAAACACATGCACACACAGAGCATTAGCCCACAAACAAAATGTTTCACTTTCTGGGCTCCAAAAATAGTGACCACAAGAAACTTAACAGAGACTGATGATGAGTACATATTTGCCTCAATCTAAAGGTATGCATGGCTAAGTAGAATTCTAAAACAACTCCTACATTTAAGTAGCAGTTCTGGGGCTCCACTCAACTGATTTACTTAAGATCATGAAATAATATATGAGGACAATTACCATGACAAACTAATAACACTGTGACCATCACAATCCTACTTATGTTCTATACTGCATCTCAGATTTTAGTATTCAAAGTACCAGACTCCAAATACTAACCATTGCATTGATTTCCATTCTGTTTTTGTCTAAAGCATTTTTCTCACTCCGAACAGAATCAAGAGATTTCTGCAGCAAATCCTTCTCCTGCACCAGCTGTGAGCAACGGGAACGACAGGAATCAAGCTGCTCCGTCAGTTCCCCCACTTTAGTTTCCAGGGTTTGCTGACTGTCTTCAGCATTCTCGCACTGTCTCTTGAAAAGTATCAGCTGTTCCTTGCTTGACTGAAGCTTCACCTGATGGAGCAACTCTGGTGCTTATTGAACTTTATTCTCCAGACAGAACTAATTAATTAGAGTAAAGGAATGAAGGAGAAAGGGAGCAGACAAAGAGATTTCATAATATCCAAACCACGATGATTCTCTGAAACATACCACATAATACGGTGAACTACTTTTCATGAAACTACATTTCAACTAAAAAAACTCATGTACCAAACTTAGATAAATTTTATTTCTGGGTCTTCAAAACAGTTCACTCTCAAAGTCTTAGTGAATTTAAAACTGTCCCTGGGCTTAATTAATTAAACACCATATAATGGAGATGTATAGGGGCATGGGGGTATAGCTCCACCTCAGCACTTCATGCTCCAGCGTTTACCTCCAAGGAAAGAAGGAATAGTATCCATTGGACAGGAGGCTGCATGGGCCCCACAGTGAAATGACACAATGAGGAAAACAAAAATCACTTCTCCCCACAGTAAAATGAACCCTGATTATCCAACTGTCCAGTCCTTAACCTAGTCACTATACTGAATAGCTATTTGAATCACACTGGCCAAGCAGGGATACATTCATTTAAAGATTAAAATAAATTTTTAAGAATATTTTGTTTCACATTCACTGAATAGAAAAATAGTTCAGACAAAACAACAATTCATGGAGAAACCTTGTGAGCCATCACACTATTTAGGTGGCTCAATAGTTCATAAGTCCCAAACATTTCAGACATTTGTGGACATTCAACACAAAAGGAGCTGGGACAGCTGAACTGAAGAAAAACTGTCTGTTCAAAGAAATTAGCTTCTGCCAGTTAAGTGACAAGTGCCATGAATGATGACAGCACAATTTACATGCCATGTTGTAGCTATAAAACAAACAAGTATATGAATTAATGGCTTCAGGACTTGGTCATGTTGAATTCTGAAGGTTTCTCAATGTTGTGGTAAACCTTATAATTGTGGTCTTCAGGGTTAATGACATTGGGAGGGGTTCAGTAGCTCTCACATTAGGCAGCGTGTCAGAGGTGAAACAATGACTGGACAAATAAAAGAGTGGAATGCTAATAGACAGTGTCATTGTGGTTATTGAAAAGATGAGATGAAAAATGTGCTGGTAACCAGGTTGTCTTGAGGTAGGTGGGAAAAAACATTTTTGTGATCCTGCATTTAGGATATGAAACAATGGAAGATTTCTTCTCTAGCTTTTTTCTTTTCTTTTCTTCCTTCTTCTTTTCCTCCCCCGCTTCACCACATGTGGGCAGGAAAAAGGGATATTTCCTCTTCCTCCTCCTCTTCTGTCACCTCCTCCTGCCCACATGGACAGGAAAGGGAGTTCCACAATTGCTGGGAAAAGGTGATTCATTGGTAGGTTTGGAGGGGGGCTGAAAAAATGGAAAACCCTCAACATTAGGCATGGCCCAGTACTTAAAGCTTCAGCCACAAAAGCCTAAGGACCAGAAGCAAGAGAATTTTACAGACATCAATGAATTGATCTGAAGTCATCTAACTAACCTGCAACTCATGAATTTGAAGCTGGTATTTGTGTAGTGCAGCTTGGACAGCAGAGATAGTACTTTCTGCAAAAGCTGGAGAAGTAGGTGTGCGCAAAGCTCTTTTTGGTGACCTGAATAGAGAAAATGATGTTAGAATTGTGTACAACAGCAGTAATCTCTAAACTGGGTTTCATGAAACCACTGGGCTTAGTACAGGATCTGATAGCTATTTCTACTCTCAGTATCCATTACCATGGCAAATGCCAGACAAGGATCTTCAATCACATGGTTAACCCAGTACTTTTACCAAAAAGCAAATGTTTTAAAGAAAAGGACAAAATTATGTTAAGTATATACAGAAAAGTGAAACTGTTCCTGTGCTTAAGTAATTAAGCATTAGGCCATGATGATCCATGGAAGAACAAGGGTATAGAGCCATGTATTCTTAATCTCAGCACCAGATGGAAGTGAGTAGTCAGCTTCACACCTCAGCCACTTTACCCCAAGGAAAAGGGCCTCCTTCACCCATTAAATAAGAGGCTGGGTAGACCTCAGAGCCTGTCTGAATGCTGTGGAGAAAAGAAAAATCTCTCGTCCTTGCTGGGAACCAGTACATGGGAAAGAAACATTCTGAGGAAAGTGTATGGGGTATGAGAAAGGGGTATGGAGATCAGAACTAACCAAGAACTGAGGGAATTACATGAAACTCCTGATATGGCAGCAGATATTAAAAGTAGGTTGGCATAGTTAGGGTATACGACTAGAATGGAACAAGGGTGGCTATGAACATTTTTGAGGAGGTAGAATAATAGTAGGAAAGCATGGATTGTGATGGCTGGAAGATGTATAGAATGACTTATGTGAGTTAAAAGAGAAGAGAAATAGGGGAAAAAGCAAAAAATGGAGAATAATGGGAACATGCTATAGAGGACAACACCACAGAGCCAAAGGAGTAATTAAGTACTTAAGTAACTAAATGTGTTAAAAGAATTTCCTTATGGAACAACTCACATAAAAGTTATACTTACAGCTGCAGCTTACTGTCTGGCAGATAATCATATAAACTGAAAAGATACTCTGATTTAGAACATACATATATTCTGTAATATGTTCTTTTTTTAATTTTAAATTGTTTCAGTCTTCATCATTTATTGCCCATACAAACTGGTCAGAACAAGGCTCACCTCATGAATGACAAACCACTGCAGTGTTAGAAAATATTTATACTTCTATCGAAATAAATATCCAGCATATAAGTAAATATTTTTAAAATAGTTGTAGACCACAATAAAATTCAGATTTAATATAAATTATGAAACTTTTAAATAATGAGTCTTCTTCTTAGTCTTTTGGAAATCCAAAAAGATTGATATGAGGATAAAGACAAAACAACTCTGTCCAGTGTGGCTATTGAAGTTTTTACTACTTGAAAACTTAGCACCCTACAGACCATCATCAGATGGACATCGATACTTTTTTAGAAACTTCTAACTTAGAAGTTAGAGCTTCTAACTTCTCACAATGGGTGTTTTGAGTGTTAAAATACATATACATACAATGGGTAATGCACAATATATACAAAATCCAACTTTTCCACAACTACAGAAGCTTTCTTGGTAATTTAAAATTTTTAAAGTTTTTAAAACTTTGTTATTTAAGTTAAAATTTACAAACCAAATAGGATCGTGTCCCTTTTCCTATTGTCTTTCTTGATGGGGGCTGAACTTGTGCCGCCTGTCTCTCTTGAGAAGGTAATTCTTGGTATCGTCCTGTGTTTGTTTGTGGCGTGCTGTGTTGTTTTCACTCCAGTTTTACACACTGTCATCTGTTCATCTGATGTTACAGTCATTGTCATTGTAAACTACAAACAAGTACAAACGTGTATTTATACTTGCCATGATTGGTGAGCAGTCCTGCCATTTTTTTCATGCCCAAAAGGTTTCATGGTTTGTACAAAATGAAACTGCCATGAGGAAGATACTGACCGCTGAGGCACCGGACCAGCAGGAGTAAGATGCAGGTGTGTTGCTGCATGAGGCTGCTCAGCATCCCGACTCTCTGCGTCCTGGATCACAGCATGTGCGATGTCACGAAGAGCATTCTGCAACAACTCCACTTCTTCCTGCATGTGAATCACTTGTCCCACTTCATGTTCTGCCTCTCCACATCTTTCTTCCTGTAAAGTTTCTAAACTTAGTGCACAGAAGCATAAGCACAATACAGAAATACTCAGCCACTCCACCCTGACACAGTCCTTTCATACAAGGAAAATCCTTACTCACTGACTGGCTTGGGAGTTAAGATGATGACTGATTTAACTTAATAAGATACACAGCATAAAATCCCCTGTTGCGTCAGTCCCTTGTCACCACAGCATGGGGCATTCTCAGATGGCAGAGGAAATTTTCTCCAGATATGTGGGTAGCTGCAAATGTTGAATAAGCACTTAAAGACAGATGATAAGTGGTAGTCCTCCAGGATGGGCACTGAACAGGGGGCTATTTACCCATCGCTATAAGAAAATTAGCAAGTTATGCACTATCGTAAAAAGTCTTCATAATTGGACGGATTCTTTCAAACAACATAAGCAACAAACAACAGAAGAAACATCTGGAATTTGAAATGTCAGGAGTCTCTTATATTTGGGTGATCAAATAAAGTATGATCACATGGGTGAGGCATGCAGCAAACATGATGGAAATGAGAAAGGCATACAAAATTTTAGTCCAGAAACCTGAACAGAAGAGAGAACTTTGGATATCAATGCACAGATGGGAGGATAATACCAAAATGGATCTCAGAGAAACTGGGTGCAATAAAAAGCCATTTGAACTGTTTTATATAATTAAATCATAAACATATTTATAAATTATATACAAAATATGTTCAAAAGGTAACAATTACAAACTTGAAAATTGTGAAAACTTCATAGATTGTATCTCAGAAATTTAATATAACGGGAATAAATACTAACGGAATTTATGCCCATAATTATATTGTCATGTGTTCGGTGTATAACGTGACAAATAACTTCACGCCTTAGTGGATATAGCGAATTTTATTCCACATTCGCTCTTACAATCACACAATTTACAGATTCACAATTACTGCTATCTGCAGTATCACAAATACTAGACTGCAAATGCCAGAATACAACTGACTGGTTGCTGGCTAACTCGTTACTCTCCGCTGGCTAGATTGAGAACTGTCTTGAATAGTCTTCACTGCTCCTTATTTAGCCCCGTTCCGGACAACACAGAAAACAGCCATGTAATAGCTACCACTGTTATTACCGTTGTCGCTCGCAACCACTGCTGTCTACCGCCATGTTTGCCAATAGCCTAGCAACACTGTTGGGAGTTGTTTACCACTACGTAGTAACTGTGGCGTCCCGTGTTACGTCACCGCTGTTGACTCGCGTTGCATAGCAACAAATATGCTGGGACTCGGCTAACTTCAGCTCCGCTCGGTGCTTCACGGCTGGCGGGGGGTGGGGGGGAGGGCCGTCATCCATAGCGCAACACATCACAATATTATAAAATTATGTTATTATTAATTTATAATTATTACTAGTCTCATGACACAGACTGAAGCATATGAGGTGGGCATTATAAGTCCTTTTGACAATTTCATGTTTATCATTCTGACATTAGAACCGTCAACATTTAAAACACTTCACCAATACAAGAACATTCCTTTCAAATATTTCTCATGGGAAAAGTTTCCAAAATCTGTACTTGAGCATTTCATCCATGGTGAAGCTGGGCACTTATCAGAACTAACTACCAGTGTCCTAATTGACTAAAACACTTCTCACTGTGCTAACACATGCTTCATTATGTGAGATTTCTTCGCTGTCTGTTATTATGCTGCAAAGATCAGATATTACATGAACTGTGTTCAAGGTGACAAACCCAGATGGTAACAAATAGGAGGCCAGTATTTCAGCGCTATCTGACCTGGATGTATTTATATTCCTTTTGAAGTCATTATAAACAATAAAGTCTTCTTACACAATCAGCTGTGAAATCTTAAAAATTTCATACCATTATGAACCAAATGTCTCAACACTAAGTTTTCAACTCAATCAAAACAAGTCTGAAATGGGATGGATCCTACTGCATACAAATTCAATTCATATCACACCACATGCATATCTGACTTGGAATTACAGGAATTTTGTGGATATTCTTTACTAATAACTTTTCGCTTAGTGGGGAGTGGACTCCAGCTGGGCCACTCGGCATGGCAGCCACTGATTGGCCTATTGTAACTGCCCCAGGTGATTATGATGATGGAGAATTTGGTGGAATGAAGATTGGTAGGGGAAACCGAAGTACTAGGAGAAAACCCACCCCAGCGCCACTTTGTCCACCACAAATCCCACTTGACCAGACCTGGGATCAAACCCGGGCCACCGCGGTGGAGAGCCAGCAACTAACCACTTGAGCTATGGTGTGACCTACTAATAACTTTACTGATAGCTCTCAGTATCCAATGGTGCACTGACAAACCACATGTGTATGTTTACACTTCCAAACTATATTTTGTTCTGTGTAATATAATGGATGTAATACCAACCAGATTCTGAATTTCTCTCAGCAGGTGTTGAATTCTCTCTTCTTTTTGCTTCACTTCAAACAGAGTTGCCTCATGCTGACCTTGAAGGGAATTAATCTGCGATTTCAAGTCTGCTGCTTCCTGTTCAAGCTGCAGCTGCTGTCGACCCTAAAATCATTATGAACATCGAAGTAAAATATCATCAAACATAAAAGTCCAGGAGTAAATTACACTGACAATCTACAAAGCCAAGAAATGTTACTGGACTCTTAGTGATAATATGGAATTTGGAAATTTCCGAGATTATTTGCATTATATCACATGTATCTTGTGTGCATTTTGAACAACAAAGCATAACCTCTGAGAAACACCGAAAGAGTTAAAAAGTAAAGCTATCCCTGTAATGGGCCATGGAGGCCCACAGGGTTGTGAGAGGTCAAGGCTCCCACATTTCCCAATCAGCTCACAGATGGCAGCGAGGTTGTCAGCCTTATGCGCTGGCCACCCTTTACCCCCAGGAAGATTCCTGGTACTCGTTTCTGTTAGAGGTTCAGTTAACATATGGGCCATTGTGCGGCTAGAACACGTTATGCTACAAGCTGGAAGGTGGTGGGTTTGTTTCCTTTGATTTTTCAGTTGACTGAATCCTTCTAACTGGGGTTGACTCAGTCTCTAACAGAAATGAGTAGCAGGAATCTTTCTGGGGGGTAAAGGACAGATGGTGAGTATGGCTGACAATCTCACCAACATCTGTGAGCCAACTGTCTAGAAAATGTGGGAGCCTCAACCCCCCACAATCCTATGGGCCTCCATGGCCTGTTACAGGGACAGCTTTACTTTTTTTTTTTCTACAATTGTCATGAATATGTATGCATCCTTCAAAGAATGTATGTTAACACTGTCCTGCTATTCGTAATATTGTATTAATGCTTTGTAGTCAACACCTCAAGAGCAGTAACTACAAGGCTCATGAGATAAGATTTAATTAATGACATGTCAGCCAACTGTTATATACTGCCTAATGGCAGATGCTGCATTAGATGAAGGATGCTAAAATAACCATGTCAAACATACAAAGCCGGTATTCATTGTTGTGAATTCAATTTATTTTTAGACAGATGGCTTTCAGGTTTAATCCACAGAAACACTGTGTATGATATGATACCAGTAAACTGATTAATATTCTGCATGAAGATGCATTAGAAAAAAATATGGTTATGCACAAGCATCTTTCACAATACAGGCATACCAAACGGAATACAAGTTTCAAGCAATGTCTGAGTCCTCAGTTAACAGATCAGCATTGGTATGTTTCACAAAAAGAAACTGCTCACCTCTGTCTTGCTAGCTGTCCTTGTCACATTAAATATCTCGCTGCAAACATTGGTCATTTCTCGAGTTGCTGACGACATTTCAGAGTTCAGTTTAGACAGATCTCTCTCTGTTGCTGATTTCATTTCAGCAAATATCCTCTTGACAGAAACAACATCTCGCCAGATATTAAGAAGTCTGTTATGCTCCATTGTGTAGTAATCGTTGAAAGCCTAAAATAAACAAATTTTCACAGTCACCTAAGTTTTGTAACCTGTTTGTGTTCAGTTCAAAAACATGTGACCCCAGAAGAAAAAACATGACTGTAAAGGAATATAAACTTCTTCAGTGTTGCCACAGTATTTGCTTACAGGTTCAAACTGGGAATCAAATGCCAAATGGTGAATATGTAAAATTCACGTATATGAGAAATGAATGTAAATAAATAAGATAAAAAATGGACTATAAACTTGTGTAATGTCAGCGTAATATTGGCCAACAGGAAGAAACTGGCACTTAAATGCCCAAGAAGGAATATGTTAGCAAGGCAGTCACTCAAAATGAATACATTTAATATCTTTTCAGGGCCTTCAATAATATGTTAGACTAGGGATACTATAAATGCATCGTGTACAGTTCTCCTAGTTCATCAAACAAAGATAGAAAATTGAAGGGGCTGGTGCAAAACAGCTGTTGTTCCAAAAGGGGGGAGGTAAAAAGTGAAATGATTTTTGGTTGCTATTTGATTTAGTAAAGCACATGTTCTGGTAAAACATAAGATGCATCCAGTAATGCTTATCTGCGAATGCATATTTAACATGAAGACATTATTTATTTTTTGTTGTGTATGCTTTAGTCTGTCTTTCCTTGTATAAGAGAAGACAGCATTGAAGCATACACAACAAAAGCAAAAAGACTGAAATAGCTGCCAAAAATATACAATGGAAATACCCTATGAAAGAAATTAACAACAAAACAATGACGTGCCTAAGGGCACAGAAGACAAAGTGTACAGTGCAGTGGTCTCCCCAATAATAAGTGTTGCCTGATGATGGCCCATAGCTATGAAAGAAGCTTTTCTTAATTTGGAAAGAGCAGCAAAAAAGATGAATCTACAAATTAACCAAAATAAAACAAAGTACATGCTGGTAACCAAGAAAGACTGTGCTAATGGACCTACATATATTGAAATTGGCTGATATAAATTTGAGGTTTATGTAGTTTCACTTACCTTGGATCAGAAGTTAACTGTAAAAATAATATATGTGATGAAATAAAAAAGCGTGTACTTGCAGGAAATAAATGTCTCCATGGCCTTAGGAAACACCTGAAATCCCAATTAATACCCAGGAAAACCAAAACTATGATGTATAAAGTACTTATAAAATCAGTGCTACCTTATGCCTCTGAGACCTGGCCACTATCAAGATCGGATGAAAGACTGTTAAGTATATTTGAAAGGAGGATCTTGAGATATATCTTTGGACAAGTGGAATAAAATGGAATATGGAAGAAGAGGTATAACCATGAGCTATACAAACTATTTAATGAACCAGACATTACTGGATTTATAAAGGTGAAAAGGCTTGACTGGGCTGGACACATAATACGTGCCAGCGAGAATGGAATGATTAAGAAAATGTTTAATACTAAACAAGAAGGAAATAGGAGAGTGGAAAGACCAAGATTAAGATGGGAAGATGGGTGTAAAGAACTGGAGGAATGTAGCATCGAATGGAGAAGAATGGCAAGCAATCCTGAGGAAGGCCAGGGCTCACAAAGGGCTGTTGTGCCAGTGATGATGATGATGATGATGATGATGATGGTGATGATGGTGATGATGGTGATGGTGATGATGATGATGATGGCCCATGTGTGGCCGAAACTTGTAGCAACAAAGGAATGAATGTATATAGTTAAAGACATGTAAATTTTTAACAGACACTTTTGGTGTATTAAATATATTTAGTGTCTTTTATAAAAGGTTGATATTGTTGCATTATAGATGAAATACTTACAATCTAAAAATGATAATTAGTTAGTTAGTGTAAAGAGCACAGTACTGTTAGTTTCTTGGAACTCTAGCCATGGTAGAGGGGTCATACCATCTTTCATGGAGCTGGGGAGCAGACTTATCAGCTTACGTCAGCGTGGGTACTACCAGTTTGGAATGTAGCATCTTGGATTGTGGTCAGGTGTATAGTACGTTGTGTACCTACTCCTGGACTCCATAGACAATGTTTTCTGCTTGGGGAGTAGCTCTGAACATCGCCACAGCAAGCGTACAGCTTTGTGTGCTCCACAACAGCGTTTACCTTTCCACAAGGCTAAAGTTACGAGGCACTAACTTTACCTGCTCTTCTTCTTTCCATTCGTCCTCCTTAATCAACATTTCCTCTCGCAACTGTTCCCAGTCATTAGTGAGCTTCTGCAAGTCTGATGTGAGAGCATCATTGGTTTGGTGCGATTCTTCCAACTGATCACGAAGGGCTGCATTTACTTGCATCATCTTTTCACATCTGTGAAAAACACAACAAATGAACAAATTAAACTTCCAGCTGGATCATGCACTACAGCATTCTGCTGTATTCTGGGGAATATGTACATTTATGAGAATTACACTGCCATATAATTTTATGTTTCTAGTTGTTTATTACTTCTTGCGCTCCTCATCCAGTCTTCTCAGTGCAGTGTCAAGATCATGGATCCTGCCCTCTCTTATTTCAAGTGAGGAAGGAGCTGAGCCAGCCATTGCTCTAATCGGAGACTCAGACCCTGCTAAACCTTCTGCCATTTGGCCCTCTAGTTCTGCACATCGCTGCTTATACTGCAGGACCTGCAATGAGACAAATCAACTTTAATGATTATCTCAAGCACAATTACAATACACCTATAATTCAACTCAGTAAAAGGTAAAAAGGTAAAATTTTCCCTGTGCTTAACTAATTAAGCACTATGCCATGAAGGTGTATGGGGAAGTGGATGTATAGATCCACATTTTCTTGACCATGGCACTAACTGGAGATGAGTGGTCAGCCTCATGACCCTGTCACTTTACACCCAGGGAAAAAGCTCCCAGTACCCACTGGATAGGAGGCTTGGTGGGCCCCAGAGCTGGTCTGGATGACGTGGAGAAGAGAAAATTCTTGACCTTACCAGGACTTGAATTCCGACCCCTTGGTCATCCAGCCCATAGCCAGTTGCTATGCCAACTACAATATCCTGGCTCCTCAATTCAAATCAGTAACAAAATAAAAATTAATGTCACAGTGCAGTGGCTAGCACGATGCTTGGGTCAAATCTCATCTTGGAGACTGGCTACCTGGGGATGTTTCATGATTTTCCAGTCCCCTGAGACATCATATTTTGGTGCTACACGTTTTACTCTGTAGCTTTATGATCCAATGTTAATTTGTTCATACTGTCTTCATTTTTCTTAGGTTCAACTATTTTGCTCAGTACTCAGTGACAAATTGGGTTAGGTTAGGACAACTGATGTAGTTCACTCACATTAAGTATGTATCAGGTCTAGTATGAGTAAATAGAAGCAGAATACAAATACTGTGACCAGTGCTGCGAAGATGGAATGGAGCTAATAAAACTACAAGCATGGTTACAATGTTGTAAAGCTGTGCCCAATTACATTCTGTTTTTTAAGGTTCATTTTAAAATGCTATCAATACAGCATCAAATGGTGGGATGTTAGTGAATGATGTACTGGAATGCCTTTGGAAAGAAGCAGTCGTGGCATAATAAAGGTTGTATCCTGACAATTGTCTAGAGGAACCTTGGTCAAATAGCCCATGTCCTGGCCAAGATTTGAATTATGTATCCTTTTAATAAAAGCCTTGAACATTAACAAAACAAACAACCTGCTCTATAAATAAAGCACCCTCATACAATAGCAAATTTAAAGCAAATAAATGTGAAAGTCCCATATGAAAGAGCTAATATTAGTTCACCAATAAAATTGTAACTGTGTACCCATTTTTTCTAATCTTAGTCTACGTGCTGGCTACCTTAGCAGAAATTGTTATGGCTTTCCTCAGTTCCGTCAGGATAATGCTGGGACAAAACCTTAAAACAGGCAATGCATAATGTGACCCACGTCTTTCAAAGGTGATTCACAATTACCCTACCATTCAATGCCACATAATTTGTGCTCTTAAAAAAGAACCACTGAAGATTCAATCACTCACACAGCATGATGAGACAGGTGTGGACACAGGTACAGCGGGAAGGGCAGCAGTGAAGTGAAGTTAGCATCTACTCAATAGTACTTTGTCTGATACCTGAACACTAGAGTTCACATCATCCTCAGACCTGGGCTCAATGAAATATTCTCACATAAAGCACCAATTGAAAGTAATCAGCACGAGCACAAGTACAGTTATTGCATTCAGTATTCCAAAGCAAAGCCTCACATTCAGGTTTGTTCCTAGGAGCTGGGCTAGTGAACTTTATTCTCCTTCACCAAGCCATATTATCCGCAGAATGTCAGTAAACACCATTAGAAGTCAACATGTAACGCATATAAAAATGCATGTGTCAAAAGAAGAAAAAGAGCAAGGCAGTGCAAGAGATGGAGAGGGGGGGAAAAAAAAGAAGAAAAGAGAATCTAAGCTACATTAAACTAAGTAAGGTAAAGTAGAGTAAAGGTATCCCTGTAACAGGCCATGAAGGCCCATAGGGTTGTGAGAGGTTTAGGCTCCCACATCTTCTAGACAATCAGCTCACAGATGGCGGTAAGATTGTCAGCCTTACACACCGACTGCCCTTTACCACCCAGGAAGATTCTTGGCACTCATTTCTGTTAGAGGCTGAGTCAACCCCAGGGCCACAGTGCAGCTGAAAGGATTTGGTGAATTTAAAAAAATCCACCTCATTGGGACTTGAACCTGTGACCTTCCACCGTGTAGCATAGTGCCACAACGAACTATGCTACCGCATACCCCCTACATTAACCCAAACACACTTAAAATAACAGATACAAACATGTACTTACATAAAATAAAATAAATTCAGATGGACCTAAACTAATGTTGACCAAAATGACTCAGTAGGTGGTATGTGGTTAATAAGATGGGGTACCCAAAAGAAACCGAACTAATTTTTTTGTGGGCAGAGCTTTTGTAGTACCACATTTTGTCGCTATGAGCGCACAGAGCTAACATTCCTCAGTCGATAAGCTGACTACCGTTGCTTCAGAAGGTAAGGACTAGTTTCGGCAGAGTTTATAGTGACAACTGTTTTGTGTGATTGTCGTTTTTGCAGTGGCTGATTTTCATGAACAGCGTGCGGCGGTGAAATTCTGCTTTTTGCTCGGGAAAAGTGGAACAGAAACTCTTGAAATGTTAAAAACGGCGTACAAGGACGATGCTATGGGGAAAACTCAAGTGTTTGAGTGGTTTT
>NW_019724590.1:162106-185082 GCF_002891405.2 Cryptotermes secundus | reverse complement strand
TTGACCAAAAATGGTATGACCCCTGTTCCTCGCCCTCCATACTCACCTGACCTTGCCCTGTGCGACTTTTTTTTTTGTTTCCTCGAATGAAAAGAGACATGAAAGGAAAGCGTTTTGCTGATGTTGCTGAGGTGAAGGAGAAAACGACGGAGGCCCTGTCAAGCATCATCTAAGATGAACTTAGACAATGTTTTGAAAAATGGAATAAAAGACTAGACAAGTGTATTAGTGTAAGTGGAGAGTACTTTGAAGGGGATTGAAGGTTTGTGCTTAAAATTTGAATAAATAAGTTTAAAAAAAAAGTTCGGTTTCTTTTGGGTACCCCCTTGTATGACGGCTTGCCTACCATTTAAACATGCAAAGAAAGAGTGGGAAGTGGTGAACGTGCAATTATGGTTTTGGTTCCTGTACACTAGCAGGTTGTGAGTTCTAGTCCTGATGAGGTCATTGGATTCTTTCAATTGACCTAATCCTTCCAGCCGCACTATGGCCCTGGGGTCGACTCAGCCTCTAACAGAAATGAGTACCAGCAATTTTCCTGTGGAGTAAAGCGCGGCCAGCACGTAAGGCTGACAACCTTACCGCCATCTTCGAGCCGATTGTCTAGATAATGTGGGACCCTCAATGTCTCACAACCCTATGGGCCTTCACAGCCTGTTACAGGGATAGCTTTACTTTTTTTTTACTTACACTAAGATAGGGAGAGTTAACCGAAGCTACCATTCCAATTAAACCTAACTCAAAAAAGAAGAAAAAAGCACATGTATGGCATTCAGAACCCCTATGGAACATGGCATAGGGAAACTCTACCTAATATGTCCTTTTGACATGAGAAACCTAATTTTATGCAGTGATTCAACTTCACAGAATCATACAGTGTTAAAGCATCACCTTTGCTTGCAGTCGGCTGACTAAGGCTGCTTGATGTTGTTGCGCTTGTCGGTATGTCTCCAACCTACGCTTATAACTTGCTGCTTCATCTTCCAGTCTCCGTCGCAAGTCCTGATTCTGTCGAAGAAGGGCATCTGGAGCCACATCTTCTATGGTGCCACTAACAGCTGACCTGCTAGGTTCCATCCTCCCTCCACTGGTCTGTACAAAATAATAATTCAGTATTGGGTTCCACAGCTGCTTGCACTACAGTGATTCACTACAACTCGAACACCCAACACCATATTTTTCTATCACTTCGAATTTGCATGAGAAAAGTCTGGAGTCCATTCTCGGGAAAGCAATTTTATTTACAGGAATGATTATAGTGTTCATTATCCTTATTAGGATGATCAAATCAAAGACATGTGATGTCCAGGTCATATACTACACATAGAAGACAACATCTCAGTTTCAGAACATAAGAGGAAAAGACAGGGGTACACAAGTGGATAACTGAACAGTGCTAAAGAAACACAATGTACCGATATTGTATGGATTAATCAGGCTCAGGACAGAGCCCGGTGATGAGATTCTTTTGAACACCGTAATCATATTTCGGGTTCCACAAGCAGTGTGGCATTTGTTGACTGAGAGAATGTCAGCTTTTCAGACTGTCTCTGGTCCGTCGTGTTACATTCTCAACCTTCTGGCTGAATTCGTTTCAGGTTTTAGCCAACCTATACTTATATTTCAAATAGCACATTGCGACACTAAAATTCACAGCTACGTATTCATTGTTTGATTACGACGCTACGTCTAATATGCACAGTGTTAAAAAGAAACATTACATTATGGCTTATGGAAAATTTAACTACTATACACGTCTTGTTTACATATACAAAACATAAAAACTAATACTGCCGCCATATTTTTAAGACTGTCATCGATTGTTATACGGGGCATGCAGTTTGATATTTTCAAAGAGATGGCAGGAACATTCATTCCATGTTTAGTTTCAGCTGCTTTCTGAGGATTCTGAGCGATTCGATTTTGAGAGTATCGTTCATGACGTCATATCTCGCAAGCATCCATGTTGTTCATGTAACCGCCAGGGTCAAATTCGGCCAGCCACGAAAATCTTCAGTTCATCCACAATTTTAACACAAAACTAGCAGTCAAATAATTGACAAGCTCGATCTTCTAGCTTTTAATGCCGTGTAGTTCGGTAGAAGGAACGTAATCGGCTTCATCTTCAGGATCTTCAGCTTGCCGACAGCTTATTTATGGATTCCTTTTTGGATACTCCTAGTCCCTGAAGATGAAGGAGACGCATTCCACCGAAACGACAGTGGACTTCTATCGAATTATACAGAGTAACAAACCAGAATATCGTATACTTCAAAGCCGCTGCAAAGATAACCTTACATCAAATAATTACTCTTTATTGCTTAAAAACGGGCCGTTCTCAACACACCTCTAATGACATGAAACTGAGGTAATCTGCTTTTCTTAATTTTCCCGGTACTCCCTCTCTCTTCGGCCCAAATACTCTCCTCGGCATCCAGTTTCCAACTAACTTCATTTAAGTTTCTCCGCTAGGGTGAGAGGCCAAAGTTCTCACACGTTTATACAATATACAGAGCTTATAGAATAACAGATGAAAATCATAATTCACAAATATTCGAACACTCTCCGAGCATAATTTACCATCCTTTAGCCTAATTGAATATTTTGTTAGGGNTCATGGAGGTAGGCCTAGGCCCACTAGGGCTGTAGTGCCAAGGGGGGAAAAAACTTATTTTAAGCATTTGTAATATGTATGGAAACCGCCTCTGTGATCTAGTGGGCAGAGTTCCTGGCTACAGATCCAGAAGTCTGGGTTCGATTCTCGGCACTACCAGATTTTCTGAGAAGTAGTGGGTCTGCAACAGGGTCCACTCAGCCTCGTGAAGATAATTGAGGAGCTATTTCAAGGAAATAGCGGCTCCGGTCTAGAAAACCGAGATTAACGACAGTGAGGATTCGTTGCGCTGACCACGCGACACTCTTTATCCGCTAAAGTTGGCAATAACTTCGCCGACAAGTGGCGGTCGCTCGGTCGGTATAGTTCGCTTGCGGAATAAAGCCAAGGAGTTTTTTTTTATTTATTTTATTCCTAGTGTATTTAACGATTTGCTGAGCATGTAAGTATGAAGATAAGGCCCAGAACTTCATTCGGCAGGTTCTCTGTTCGTATCTTGGCTGGGTATCGGCTGCTATGACTAAGACATTTTGTGGATTTTCTCAGTTCTTCAAGACAAATGCCGGGATAGCACCTCGACTAGACCACAACCCCTCCCTTCCAAATCCTATACAATTCACTTCTCAGGTGTCATTCTATTGCCCGACGCTATATAATCTCTATACTGAAAATGTCCTTAAATAATTTATGAAAAGAAAAAATGAAAATGCTGTCAATAACTCTGACTTCATAGCGTCGACCACGATTATAGTGAATAATGAATTGGAAAGGACGCGAAAGGAAGCCATTACACTACAACTTAAAGGCTGTCCCTGCTTTTTTGTCTGGAGGGAAATCATGAAAAACCTCTGTCATGATAGTGGGTGCTTTGGCCTTTATTTGACTTAAGTAGTTCTCGAATACAATTTAGAGAAGGGTTACTGCATGAGCTAGCTTCGTTAGTGACACTTTCGCTTTTGAGTAAATAATAGTTACAGACAACATAAGCCATGCCATAGCTCAGGCGGTTAGTCGCCGGCTTCCCACGGCGGCGGCCAGGGTTCGAGCCCAGGTCAGGTCATGTGGGATTTGTGGTGAACAAAGTGGCACTGAGGCAGCTTATCTCCGAGTACGGCTTCCCCTGACACTCCTCATTTCGCAGACTGCTCCACATTCTTCGCCTATCATCCGCGGCTGAAATAACAGGCCAGTTAGTGGCCGATGCACTAAGTGGACTCAGTCTCACCTCAGCCCAAGAAACTAAATAAAACTACAGGAAATATTTCAAAATGTTCACTTAAAAGCAGAGTGCAGAAATTATACTGAAATGAAAGAAAATACAAAAATTTCTGTCCGCTTCTCTGAACAATTGTTGCGAATTTAACGAAGAAGGTATTTAATATTAGACTAATTAAATTTTTAGACTAATGGGTTGATTATTGAATTAATTAGCTAATGCAAACACAATATATACTTGTATTTCTACGCGTGTCTGTAGAAGCTGGACGTTCTCCTTCACGTGACCGCTAAAATTATTAATCGGTCTTCATTCAACTGAACACATATTCTTTCCAAATGGGATAAACTCATTACCAAACATTGTATATTTCCAAGACATCTATTATCACACAAACTGTACTGTTATATACACACAAATATGAAATAAAAACAGAAAATCATTTCAGACACCAGCCTAAATTACATAGGTACACATCTGGGGTTATAGAAACACAAGAAATTCTACGTCGGTGGTTCAGATAACGTAAGTGAACAGTAAAACATGCACGGAGAAAAATTATGATTTGGATGGAGAAAAAAATGCGAGATTCACACAATATTACGCACCTCAGCTCGGCTCTTCCCTGCCGCTCGAAAAAATGGCGGTTTTCTTCTCTCCATCGGCCCCTCTGTCAGATAAGGGGGCCCCTTAACTGACACCTGAAAGATAAATAACAGCAGTATAGAGCAAGCTTTTCATTGTGAATATTAGATCATTCACTTAAGTTGTAAATGTTACTAACGATAGCAAAACCAGAATATCGTCCTATACGTCAGTGTTTCTCAACCGCCGGGCCCTCGTCTTATAGAAAAAAAAAATACCGGGCCGCGGTCTGACAACAGCTGAGATCCACTGCTACAGGTTACAATAAGGCAGCGACGCTATGTTTCTTTCTCTTTCCTGCTGCTTCTCCTTTGGAGCGTATAACATTCCTGAAACGCGTTGTTTCACTTCAGTTTCTTAACCCTAAGGCAGTCGGTAGGACTCCTTTGACGGGGGATCGGCCCGTCGCAAGGCCGCTATCTATACAAACACAGAGTAACTGCACACACATATTGATGCCTTCAGTGGGATTCAAACCCACGATCCCAGTGTTCGAGCGAACGAAGACACTTCATGCCTTAGACCGCGTGGCCACTGTGATCGGCCTACGCCGCTATACGTCTACCTACACGTATGATTGTAACCACCTGGGATATATGCGTGCCTTGTAGCTCGGAAACCGGGATAGTCAAACACGCATCGGTTCCATTCCATGAGTAGACGACGCAGGTATTTCAATTTATCTTTTCTTGAGCTGGAAATTTGGGATCCTTCTGATATAAAGGAGCACAGGTTTTCACGAAAATTATTTTTCTCTTAAAGTTTCTATATCGTTAGGTAGGTAACATGGAGACAGAACGTCAAATACGGGACGAATAGAAAACTAACAGTCATTTATTATTACGGTATCAGAATCCGTGTATCTTATGCACAGTAGCCAAGAAAGAAAATAAACACAGTGTTCTGGAGGTTACAATAATGTTTCACAATTATAGAGAGACATGCGACTCAAAGATATTCTGTTCTTTTCTTCAAAAACTCCAAGGAATTTACTGTTCAGCTGAGCTACTGTTACCTTCTCAAGAAGAACTCTGCTAACTACAGTTAGTTATACTATAACCAGGCTCCCAACTAACTCATGGAGCTGAACCCTTCTTGAGAAACTGCCAGTTGTGCAGCTACTCAAGAACTTCCTAGCATTTTATGGAACCCGAAGTTTCAATACCGTGCTCACAAGAGCGGTCCCTATCCTGAGCAAAACCAATCCAATCCATACCATCCCATCCCATCCCATCTCTCTATCTCTCTAAGATACATTTTAATATTGTCCACCTGCCTAGGCCTTGGTCTTCCCAGTGGTCTCTTTCTTCCGGTTTTCTCACAAATATTCTATATGCATTTTTCCTCTCCCCCATTCGTGCTACATGCCCTGTCCATCCCATCCTTTTTGACTTGATTATTCTAATTATACCTGTAGAAGCGTACAGGTTATGAACCTCCTCATTAAGCAGCTTTCTCAAGCCTTCCGTCACTTCATCTCTTTTTGGTCCGAATATTCCCCTCAACACCCTCTTCTCAAACACCCTCACTCTATGTCCCTCTCTTAATGTTAGAGACCAAGTTTCACACACATACAGAACCACAGGCAGAATTATAGTTTTGTATATTCTAATATTTTTATGTTTTTAGACAGCAGACGAGAAGACAAAAGGTTCTGGACTGAATGACAGCGAACACAAGTCTCCCAGCCCTCATTTATACTGGCATATGAGACGGTGGTTGGATTTTCTGCGGAAGTTTTATTTCGCAATTTGAGATTCAAACGCATCTATGCTGTGCCATGAAAATTCCCTTCCGAGAATTGCATTCTTGTGCTTGTGGGAGACACTGGCGGCTGGCAGTGACATGCGTGGCGGAGAAAGCCATAAACCATTATAAGACATTAGGCAAATAAGATACATGCCAGTAAACTTGTCACAAGCAGGAAAACAAGAACTGCGCTTAGCTTCAAATCACCGTTATCGTACGCACATACCCTGACTGGGCTGCTCCAGTGGCCTGATGTTCAGAAGGTTCAGGATTCGACCCCATTGACATTAACCTCTGAGCCGAGATAGCTGCGAGTTGATTCCCCGCTGGTTCTTCCTTAGGGGAAGAAAAGTGGCTGGGGTGTGAATCTTGCCACTTGCATGCGTCTAGTTCCGAGATTAAGAATACGTAGAGATATACTTTCCCATGCGTCTCCATGTCATGGTGTTTAATAGCATAGAGGAAACTTACTGTATATACGTATCCCTATAGAAATCACCCGTTCTAACCCCGCTTAGGGCTTGTACTTTCGCATTCTTCTATATAGTCTTGTGATGACAACGACCTTCACCCTTGGAGTCCTGCTCCCTGTCCTAATATCCATTAGAACGTGTCTACGTACATGAAAGAAGGCCGAGATGCTGCAAGAATAAGGTTTTATACGTCCGTCAATAAAACACAGCAAAATACTGGAAAACTAACATATTTTGGAACGACAACAACAAATAAATATTATATTAGCGGCGAAATTAAGAGCAGATTCAATTCTTCGGTTCAGTGCTTGCTACCATATATATTTCAGAATCCCTAACTTCCTGCTGGTCTCTCATAACCACACTTGTGTACGTGTTTCTTAACTCATCAGAACTAGGGGTATCCTCAAAGAAAAATTATTTTAACAATGAGGGGAAAAGGACACCAGTCAAATGTACTACTGGAGAGACAGAAGTTAACATATTATTATGGATAAAATGAATACTGCGACGTGTAGACCCAGGTAACAACCATGTAAGCAGCTGACAGTACAAAATCCGCGCTGGTAGAGAACATCTTTGTGGAAACGTTTCCCAGGCAACGAGAAAACATGCTGTAATAGAGAAGACGCTTTCTGTGCGGTCCGTGTGCTATAAGACTGTCCAACTGTTCGTAACTTTGGCTTTCAGTTTGAGAGAATGGAAATCCGTGTGGAGGCGAGGTCGAATACCTCCACCCTGACCCTGCGAGACGTAGGAAGCGACGAGAAGGGAAATCTCAAATCTGAGAGTAAAATATGGTTGCGAGTCCAAGAGGAAGACTGCGCTGGCAAGGGCTAGCAGCATATGCAAAAGATAGACACGCCCTCCCGTGAGAGAGGGCACCCCACAAAAACAAGACCGTAACTGTCAAACAGTAATAAATATCTGGTCATAAGCTCCACATGGGGCTCGACACCAAGACTTACTGACTGAGAGTCAGTAGCAATGTGACTTTGATTTTGACTTTGATGTGGAGGCGAAATATAAGAAGCTCAAACTTGGCGGTGGTCAAATTTACGACCGTTCAAATGACTAAGCTACAGCTGCAGCGTAAGATACGTAACTTAGGCATGATCTACTCTGTAAAGCCTGTCCTGACAGGGGACTTGTATGTAGTGCAAAAGGAAGAATTTTCCATAACATGTGCGAAATATACCCTTCACGAAAGTCCAAGCGTATTCATAACAGACAGACTCATCTTCTCGTCAGAGAGGATGTTACATAAGACTTATTACCGCAAGAGTTCAGTTGGGGGAAAAAAAGTCTGATTGTGGCCCCCAAGGGGCCTGACGCCAAGACGAACTGATTGGCGGTAAACCGCCTGTCGTAAAGTAACTTTGACTTTGACTCTGACCTGGAGGAGTGTTCGAATACCTCCACCGTAGCCCTGTGAGTAGTAGGAAGCGATGAAAAAGGAAACCGGTACCTGGGGGTATAACTGGGGCACCCTATTCTGAAGGGATATAAATACGGGGACCTGGAAAACAAGGTTGAGGGAGTCTCGAATCTGAGAGAGTAAAATTTGATCATGAGAATGACCGCGCTAGCGTGTTCCAACAGCAATTGTAGACAGACCCATCCCTTCGTCAGAAGTATTCTTCCAATATTTGTCCAGTGGAGGGCGTTTCCAGTGACTCGGAAGATGAGGTAAGATCGAGCGATATCAGCATTCGAATGCTCAACATGTGAAGAGATAAGTACGTCAAGAGCAGGAAGAAAGCAAATAATATTCGTCATGATGAAGTTTCATGATACGGGAGCTGAAACGGTAAGAAATAAACCGCACTGGTCACGGTATGCAGGTAAGGGGATGCAAGACTTCCAGGAGGCACATCATAAGAAATAAGTTAATCTTCATTTTACTACTACTACTACTACTACTACTACTACTTGTTTTTTTCCTTGCCACTACAGCCCCAGTGGGCCTAGGCCTACCTCCATGAGCTCCGTTCACTTTCGGTTTTTCTAGATCTTACACATACGGTAGGACTCCTTGGGCGAGTGATCAGCTCGTCGCAAGGCCTCTACCTGTAGACAAACACAGAAAAACGCACACAAACATCCATGCCCTGAGTGTGATTCGAACCCACGATCCCGGCTTCCGAGCGAGCGAAGACAGTGCATGCCTTAGACCGCTCAGCTTACTACTACTACTACTACTACTAATAATAATAATAATAATAATAATAATAATAATAATAATAATAATAATAATATAGCACGTAGAGGCATTACTATGCAACCACCGTGAGATAAGCAAATATACCAGGGCCGTTACTAGGCAATGGCTTCATAAACACGTTCCCGCTGAAACGGATCCACATGCTACAATAACGGTACTATTGTAAACGGTGTTTTCTACTTGGTCCGTCCAAAGGGGTTATGAGGAGGACTCGACACCAAGATTTACTGGAGAGTGAGACAGATTGCCCGTGTGGAGGCGGTGTCGAATACCTCCACCGTGACCTTGTGAGTCGTAGGAGGCGACGGAAAGGCAAGTCTCAAATCTGAGACAGTAAAATATGGTCGCGAGTTTCAAGGGACTTGGACCCGAGAAAGACCGCGCTGGCAAGGGCCAAAAGCATATGCAAAAGACAGACCCGTCCTCTCGTCAGAAAGGGCGCCCCACAAAAATAAGACCGTAATTGTCAAACGGTAATAATTAATATCTGGTCATGAGCCCCACATGGGGCTCGACACCAAGACTTACTGACTGACTGACCGTCAGTAGCAATATGACTTTGACTTTGAAGATTTACTGACTGACTGACCGTCAGTCGCAATGTGACTTTGACATTGACTTTGACAGAAGAGAGATCTCCGTGTGGAGGCGGGGTCGAATACCCCCACCGTGACCCTGCGAGTCGTAGGAGGCGACGAAAAGGGAAGTCTCAAATCTGAGACAGTAATATATGGTCTCGAGTCCCAAGGGACTCAGACCCGAGAAAGACTGCACTGGCAAGGGCCAGCAGCATATACAAAAGGCAGACCCGTCCTCTCGTCAGAGAGGGCGCCCCACAAAAACAAGACCGTAAATGCCAAACAGTAATAAATATCTGGTCATGAGCCTCAGATGGGGCTCGACACCAAGACTTACTGACTGACTGACCGTCAGTCGTAATGTGACTTTGACTTTGACTTTGACTTTGACAGAAGAGAGACAAACCCATTTTCTCGTCAAAGAGAATGTTGCATAAGGAATATTACCGCAAGGGTTCAGTTGAAAAAAAAAATTGGTAGTGAGTCTCAAGAGTTTGGCGCCAAGACGAACTGGTAGGCGGTAAACTGCCAGTAGTATAGTAATTCTGACTCTGGCTATTGACAGATTAGTTATCCTATGTGGAGGAGGGGTTGAATAACTTCCCCGTAGCCCTGCGAGTCGTAGGAGGCGACGGAAAAGGAGCCCACTGCCTGGGGTATAACGGGGACCTGGCCCTCCAGGCTGTTGGAGTTTCGAACCTGAGACAGTGAAATGTGGTCATGACAACTGCGAGACTCTCACCTGAAAATGACAGCGCTGGCGAGGGCCAGCAGCAATTATAAACGACAGACCCATCTTCTCGCCAGAGAGGATGTTACGTAAGGACTATGAAAGCAAGTGTTCAGTAAAGAGAAATCCGGTCTTGAATCTCAAGGGGCTTGTCGTCAAGAAGAACTGATTGGCGGTAAACCGCCAGTCGTAAAGTAACTCTGACTCTCTCTCAGAATTGTTCAGTTTGAAGGGATTCACCGTTCGGAGTGGACTTGAGCCCGGAAGCAGAGGACTAGTTATTGTTAGAAGCCGTTACCAGGCAACTACTAGTGAATATACCGCTAGCTGGAAAAGACAGTGTGGTTTTGTAAAGTGTGGAAATAATGACAGTGTTATAGTTTTCGTGTAGTTAATTACAATAACAACACAACTTAACGTCTTTTATTATATTGCAGTGATTGCCAACTGCAAATATGGGGCACACGGTAGCGTAGTTCGTTGAGACACTATGCTACAAGCCGGAAGGTGGCGGCTTCTATTCCCGATGTGGTCATTCAATTTTCAATTGAAATAACAATTCCAGCCGCACTATGGCCCTGGGGTTGACTCAGTCTCTAACATAAATGAGTATCAGTAATCTTTCTTTTGATAAAGAGTGGCCAGTACGTAAGGCTGACGACCTCACCGCCATCAGTGAGCCGGTTATCTAGATAATGTGGGAACCTCGACGTCTCACAATCCTATGGGCCTCCATGACCGTTATAGGGATAGCTTTACGATCGGCAAATAGCCTGTGTACACAACGTACATTATCAGACACGTTGGTCTGATGGTAACGCTTCATACTTGGGGGATTTAGAATTGTATTTTGGAGATACTCGCTTCAGATCTTCCATGGAACGTCGGACGTTATGACTGAGGATGTTGTGATTTATTCAGCTCCCCCAGGCAAATGCCTGGTGAGTGCCTAGATTAGGCCACGAGTGGTTATTTCCAAATAATACCCAATTCATGATTTGTTAATTATCCTACCTTCCAAATCTATGTAATCTAGCTACTGAGAGCGTCATAAGCCAACCCACAAACTCACATAAACAAAAGAAAAAACCGTACTTTTAGTCCGCAGGTGAACAAAACCGACCGAGCGACCGCCTCTTGCCGGCGAAGTTAGTACCAACTTTTGTGGATAGAGGGTGTCGCGTGGTCAGCGCAACGGGTCCCCACGGCCGTTAATTTCGGTTTTCCAGACCGGAGCCCATATTTTCTTTAAATACGTAGTTCCTCGATTATCCTCACGAGGCTGAGTCGACCCCTTTCCAGACTCACTACTTCTCAGAAAATCTGGTAGCGCCGATAATCGAACCCGCACCTCTAGATCTGTAGCCAGAAACTCTGTCAACTAGACCACAGAGGCGGTCCCCACACACATAAGCCCATAAAATTGGTGACTTTATCTGTATCAAAAATGCTATTCGCAATTTGATGAAAATGATATAACAGGCCTTTGCATAATACTATTAGTTGCTCCTTACGATTTTTAGTCATATTGACCAAATACAAAGTTAAGCCATAAATATAATATTTATATACATATTAAAGCATTTATATTCATTCTACATTTTATCTTATTATGCTGCTATAACATCCATTTTTTTCTCTTCTTATCTAATAATTTTTTTCTGAAATTCCGTTTATAAACCGGCCTCTAGCGAGCTTCATAAGCTGCCAAGAACACAGTTTGGGATCTCGTTCACTGTATAAAGGAGGATATTCTTTCTAATATTATATCTGATACAGGACTGACTGCAAACAAAAATGTACATAATATGTTATTCAAAGTTATTGCAATTTCATATAATTACAGAAGGTACAGATTGATGCATGTTTCAACAACATGAAGACTGCCAGCAAGCCGACAAAAGAATGAACATTTAATTTCCTAACCTGCAATTCTCTAATGATATTTCTCATACCAAATGTGAAGTCGGGCTCTTGTTAAGAAGCTAACAGTTGCCGAGTCTGTCAAGAAATTCCCTGCCTTTTATGGAACCGGGAGATTCATCATCATGTTCGCAAGAACCCGCCACTGGATTCTATCCTGTGCCAGATGAACCCAAATCGCTCTTATTCATCCTGTTCCGAAGGATTCACAATTCCCAACAGGACTCTGCTTCTTTATATGGTGTAGTTTAACAAAAATGAGGAAAGAACATGCAGCTGATTGCTACTAGCGCTAATAGTAACGTTGTATTTGCTGCAAGTGTCAGGCACAGAGCTGTCAAATCACAAAGAACTCGCTTACTCCGAAAAGAATTAAACATTATTAACAATAAAGTGATGTAATTGAAGCTATAAAGAGGCGTTCCAGATAAGCATAAAAGAATCTTTTGTTTTTGTGAAATATGCGCCATAAAACAACTAGTGATACCTCTGTTAGGACATCTCTAACTACGCTCTACAGGGGTTTCCTTAAGCAATTCCACAGGCAGTAAAGAAATTCCCTGTTGTTGTGCAACTCGGTGTTCTTCACCGCGCTTATAATAACTTGATACTGGAAGCTATTCCCAGTAAGTTAAAACCCAGCCCACGTCTTAACATTCTGTTTCCATAAGACTCATTTTAATATTGTCTCGTGTAGGGTGGTACGTGTGACGAAAATGACGGGGTCTAGTTCGGATGATTGGATTTATTAGCATTTTGGTTACAACATCTTTTAATCACACTTAAATATAAGAAATACAGCGCTATCACTGGTTTACACACTTTCTATTTCTCCGTTGTACACGCGCTAAGATTCTCCGTCTTCACTAGTCGTCTCCTAGCAACGGATCTCAACACAGAAACTAGCACAGTCTCACTGAGTCACACATATAATTAACGTCTTCAAATCACATGCTCCAATCTCGTCCTTGTACTCTCAACTGCTGAGCTCTCCTGGACTCCCCACTTTGTCATTGTCACTAAAAAGACTGAAACCTGTTAAGTCGAAGTCAAAGTCGTTTTACGACAGGCGGCTTACCGCCAATCGGTTAGTCTTGGCATCAGGCCCCTTGATGCCCACGTCCAGAGATTTTTTCCAAATGAACTCTTGCGGTTATAGTCCTTGTGTAACATCCTCTCTGACGATAAGATGGGCTTGTCTCTTATTAATACCTATTAGTCAAAGTCAAAGTCACATTGCGACGACCATCAGTCAGTCAGTAAGTCTTGGTGTCGAGCCCCATCTTGGGCTAATGACCAGATATTATTTATTACCGTTTGACAGTTACGGTCTTATTTCTGTGGGGCGCCCTCTCTGATGATAGGACGGGGTCTGTCTTTTGTATTTGCTGCTGGCCCTTGCCAGCGCAGTCTTTCTCGGGTCCGAGTCCCTTGGGACTCCCAACCATATTTTACTGTATCAGATTTGAGATTTCCTTTTTCATCGCCTCATACGACTCGCAGGGTCACGGTGGAGGTATTCGACTGTCGTTATATAGCCTCCGCAACGACCACGCAGAATACACAGCCTCTATTGTTGAAACTTGTTTACCGAACCATTGCATAGCAACAGTCGCGTCACGGGACCCCATAGAAAGCCAGTCACGTGATAACTATCTCGCAAACCCATTGGTGCGCTATTGCCTAGCAACGAACCATAAACATTCGTCCTATTGTTGAGTGCGCTTACGCGAGTTGTTTATCGTGCCGTTGCCCAACTATACACCTTACAATATTATTCTCGAGTCTACGCCTAAATCTTTTGAATATTCTCTTCCCTTCAGATTATCCCACCGAAATGTGCGTCTTAATTACTTCGCTCATGCGCACTGTATTTCTCTGCGCATCTCATTCATCTTGATATAATAACGCTTAAAAAGTAAGACGAAATATATCGTTATCAAGATACTTCCACTCGTGGAGGTTGTTGTGGTTCTGCTGGCCCCAGCCCAGGGGTGGAAATGTCTTCTCACAATCAGAGAGAGGCTTCAGTTCAGAACTAGGTAGACACTACAGAACAGTGGATAATTCCATTGTACTCGTAATGTCCAAGACATACTGGAAAAGGGTTATTACAATGTAAGCTCACGAATTTGTTCCTATACATATCGTTGCTGGGAATGATAATTGTAGCTTCCTCAAAATGAAGCGCTGTTGAAATAAGCGCATGTGTTCTAGGATATAACGCCGTGTAGTCCGTTAAAAGTCAACCGACATTTCAGAGGAACATGTCGCCACTATCTTCATGGTCGAAGAATAAGCTAAGCAATAAACTAGCTATGCTTGTTATCTGCTTCACGCTGTATTCTTTCTTGGATTATCCTTAGACCCTGAAGAAGGCGATAATATGTTCCTCCGAAACATTTGTTGACTTTTAACGGACTACATGACATTATATCCTAGAAGAAAGAACTCTTCATAAGCACCGCTGTGAGAACCTCAAATCATACATTAAGTAGGAGTATGTGGTGTTTACCTAATTCCTAGCCCTGTCTCACCCCTCGTGCTTATTTAATTAATGTGGTCACCGACCTGCATTCATGGTGCTGATGGTGCAAGATGGTGCAGGCGGGAGCCATTGGTCCGGTGGCTGCTATTCGGCCGTCAGAACTGTTCACACCAATCCTTGCTGTTCCCCCAATCAAAGTGAGAACGAGATGTTCTGACGATGTACCCCAGTACGCACTGGCACAATCAATACTTTGGATGTTCGTCCACAGTCCCTTCTTTCTGCCACAGGATCTTAAAAGGACGCGGTAGTTTTTAAAAATTGGATTCCTACCTCCAGAATAAAGACCTCATCTCTCTTACAGGGTTCAGTGAACTGACTGACTGATTAATTGATTAACTGACTAACCTATTAATTAACTTCTTGGTAGACCTCAAAGCTTCAACCAGGCAAACCACTGGATCCTTTCCTGAAGCATATTCATTTTACATGCTCACGGTTCGATTCCCGATGAGGTCATTGGATTCTTCAATTGACCTTGTCCTTCCAACCGCACTATCGCCCTGAGGTCGTCTCAGCCTCTAAGAGAAATGAGTACCAGGAATCTTTCTGTTGGTAAAGGGTGGCCGGCGTGTAAGGCTGACAACCTTACCGCCATCTGTGAGCCAATTGTATAGAAAATGTGGGAGCCTCGACGTCTCACAACCCTATGGGCCTCCACGGGCTGTACAAGAAGAGCTTTAACTTAACTTTTTTTACATCACCTTACAGCCTACTAACCAAAGTCTTCTTAATGTTATCTTTCCATCTTCTCGGTCCTAATGGTTATATCCAATGGGTCTTCATATCAAAATTCTGTAGGCCTATGCATTTCTCGCCTTCACGTCCGATCCCACTCAGCCTATCAGACCTTCGTGATATCAATAGTTTTAAATACGGTGTGATAAGTATATATCAGAGATCTCCAAGTTATGTAATATCTTAAAAACGCCAAGCCTTCACTCCAGAGGATCCTAAGTCAATCTTACACTTTCGCTGAAAGAATGTTATCTGCAATAATTGCGGCCCTTTAACAACATTTATGTACTGGAAACATATCGTTGGCTTCTTATCATCCGCGTATTTCACTTCTATTGCAAACTATTGCAAATTATATTGGTTCACATCGACCCAGCACAGTCCTAACTTTACAGGAGAGTAAAATATAATTTTGTTTGTCCAGTGTACGATCACGAGCAGATGACACAGAATGTAGACCACACTAAGATCTGTAGCTTCCGAGATTTTATGTCGTCAAGGAGACAAATATTAAAATTTGAAGTATGCTGCCGTATAAAGCGGACTCCGTAGTCTAGGCGTAACGTTCCCACCTCTTGACTCAAGGTATGCGGGTTCAAACCCGGCGGAGGGCGTGGAATTTTTAAGGGCGGGAAAATTCAGGGAACAAGTCCTCCGGGAGGGACTTTAAGCCGCGGGTCCCGTGTCGTAGCTTTAGGGCACGTAAAAGAACCTCATGTCCCAAGGGGACCACTGAGCCAAATTCAAGGACATTTCCCGCCCAACAGTAGTCTCTAACGCCTCTGGTAGATGGGGGAAGCATCGAGATACCGCTGAGCCAGTAGAGGCCGAACTCGCTGGCTGAGTCGGGACTGATGGCACGCACCAGTACCGGTAGGGAATAGAGACTGGTAGAATATCATAGGGGGACACACAATGGACCAACAGTTGGTCTAAGTGCATGGGGAAACCCACCCTCTCCAATAAAATACAATACAATGCTGCCGCATTGTTTGATGGATGGGTAGCAATTATTAGGAAGAACTTGATGTCCCCTTCTTTAGGATACAAATTATGCTTTGAAGATGGAGGCAGCAGATTCCTCCGACACCTTGGTACGTCACTTACCAAGCTACACCGCCGCGCAAAGCGGAAGTATGTAACCCTAATCTGTGACATCTTGTTGTATTTTAGCGTCCTGTTGCACTGATTTTCATCCATGATATGTATACAGTTGCCGTCTTGTAGTGCACTCAATTTCACCTGTTACTTCACGACATGTTTCGGCAACATAGTGCCATCATCAGGTGCCCTAATTACGCTAATCTATTGCATTGCTTGCCTTTATAAAATTATTTAAAAAGTATTTAAAAAGTGTGTATTTGTCAACACTAATAAATTTACAAACACTTAAACTTGTTAAGATTATTCATCTTATGTCTCTTAATTAAAACTTGCGTGTGGTTCTTCCACTATGGGGGTCGTTTTTCTTATATTCTGTGTAAACCGTGTCCTGTGATGTGTGTTCCCTTCTTAGCTCGCAGCTAAGAAGGGAACACATCTATTTGACATCTATTTGAAATATTTTCTGATAGCCTATGGCGAATAACTAAAGATGAACCAAAAATAGTTTTTGATTGCGTGCAGTGAATCAGCAGAAATATACTAGTAAGTTTGCAACGGCAAGTAGGATTTTAGTTCAAGAAGAACCAGTCCAGCAAGAAACAAACGTCAAGCAGGGAGCAAGCATAGTTTTTTGACGGGTGACAAGGTGTTATATCCCAGGTGACAGAAACTTTGCAAGTGCAGATTGAGAAATATGCTGTGGCGTGTACACCTGTTGCTAGGCAAGGACAGCGAATCAAACAACTATAAAACAGCCATTGCTAAGTAACGGCTCCACAAACAAGCATGTTTCTAAAGCAACGAGAGAATACAGCAATAATGGAAGAAATGTTTCCTACACGGTCCGTGTCGAGGTGTTATCATCATCATCAGTAATCTGTCAGACGACAGGTCCACAGTCTCTTCCAAAACAGTTTCTCCACTTAATGCGATCTTCTGTTTTTGGAAAGAGACTATCCAGGAAAAGTGATAATGTGGTAGTTTTTCCATTTGCTTTCCACATCGCAGTACAACAGCCGTTCAAACCACTCTGGTCACGCCTGTTGCTATACGAACTTGAACCATCTCGAGCATCATTTGCTCTGTGCTTCAAGTCGCTGCTGATGACGCTGCTTCCGACATCAGTTTTTTTTTTTTTTTTATACCCAGGACCAATTAACAATTTCAGTTAGTTAGCTGGGGTTCAGTCGTTGTGAGCTTTTGCTCTTAGACGCTGGTAGAGGAGACAAGGGACAGTACGGGAGCCCAGAGGAAGGGTAACATCTGCCATTTAAAGCCGCTACCAAGCAACGACAGTGAATATGTGACTGTGGACACTAGCGTGTGTGTAATAGTTAACTGTAAAGGGTAGTCACGAGCTGTAACAAAGTGTCCAGCAAATCAGATTACCGATCCAAATCCCGTCTATAGACACAACCCATCACGTGACAATATGAAATATTAATATCAAAAATTATCTTAATGCTCTGATATCCCGAATACTCTAGAGCGATCAGCAGAAGTAGTACTAAACTGCTGAAACGTATGTTCGTATGCTAAGTTCCTGCCTGCTTGGCGACGCCCGTGTGAATGAAGTATTCGAAATAGCAACGAACGAATCTGTTCTTATTCCCTTTGCAGCTTATTTTATGTTTGTTACAAGTATTAAAATTCTTTTCAAATTGGCTACTTTTTCTTACAGTAATAACAGTAATAATACTACGCAGTGCAGGCTTATTTGGAGCCAGGATAGCCCAGTCGGAACTGCTGCTAGTCTACGTGCTGGGTAACCGAGGAATCGGGATTCGACTCCAGGCAGAGCAAGAGCATTTCTGTTCTCCACAGCATTCAGTCCGTCTCTGAGGTCCACCATATCTTATAGCCAGTGAGTACCAGAGTCTCTTCGCGAAACAGTGAAGCTGACTTCTGTGTCCTGTGGCGAAGTTAAGAACCCAGGGAGCTGTACCTCCGTTCTCTCACACGTCTGCATTGCATAGTGCTTAATTAGTTAACCATAGGGACAACTTTACCTTACCTTTACCTTTGCGTACCTATAATCCCAGGTCACACCTCTCAGTATTTGTGTCGCGGTAGTGCTATGATGTGTGTGTTACGATGGGGAAATTTGGTACCTCCCGAGGATGAATGTAGCGGTGTCACTACCCTACACCACGGCAACTATCTATTTTCTTGCAGCAGGCAGAAATCACATCGGTCACTGTCAAAGAAAGGAAGGTAGTAACGCGTGATTTGTAATGGCAACGCCTACAAGCGCTCCGAATATTCATTGATTAACCTTGTTTCCTACAGGGAAGCAATTTTACAGCGTGTGGGATTTGAGGTTCTCAGTGGGGTGACTATGAAGAGCGCTATAATCTGTAGAAATGTACCGATATTTCCGACGAAACTACTACCAGCACCTTCAGAGACGAAGAGTAAGCCAAAGGCAAAGGGCCGTGCCATAGTTCAAGCGTTTAGTCGCTGGCTTCCCATCGCGGCAGCCCGGGTTCCATCCCGGGTCTGGTCAAGTGGGATTTGTGGTGGACAAAATGGCGCTGGGGCAGGTTTTCTCCGAGTACTATCACCCTCACCTATCAGGTGGGGTTGGTACAATAGGCCAGAAGTGGCCGCAGTACAAGGAACTTAGTCCCACCCCACTAGCAATAAAAAATAAGAAAGTACTCTGGTTGCTGTATTGTCGAAGCGTGGTAGCGTAGTTGGTTGAGACACTATGCTACAAGCCGGAAGGTCGCGGGATCGAATCCCGATGAGGTAGATTTTTCAATTTACTTAATCCTTCTGGGGCCACGCGGTAGCGTAGTTGGTTGAGGCACTATGCTACAAGCCGGAAGGTCGCGGGATCGAATCCCGATGAGGTGGATTTTTCAATTGACCTAATCCTTTAAGCCGTACTATGGACCTGGTGTCAACTCAGCCTCTAACGGAAATGAGTACCAGGAATCTTTCTGAGAGGTAATGGGAGCCGGGGCGTACGACTGACAACCTTGCCGCCATCTATGAGCCGATTGTCTACAAAAAGTGGGAACCTCAACATCTCACAACCCTATGGGCCTCCATGCCTGTCACTGGGATACAGCCATCCTTTTTAGGCCGCTTGTGGGAGAAGTTAGTGTCCACTTTAGAGGACAGAGCCACGAATCTCCAAGGCCGTCAATTTCGGTTTTCTAGGCCAGAGCCGCTACTTTTTCATTCAAGCAGTTCCTCAATTATCCTCACGAGGCTGAGTGGATCCCGTTCCAGACTCACTACATCTCAGAAAATCTGATAACGCCGGGAATCGAACCCGGACCTTTAGCCAGGAACTCTGACCACTAGACCATAAAGGCGGCAATGTTGGTGTACGAGTACTCGCATATTATTTAACAGCTTTTAGACATGTGGTTGACTATTGGCGTTGAAAAGTCCCACTAAATTACTACGATGATATTAGCTTTCCTCGAAACTTCTGACGTGGGAAATGTCAAAAGAAAAAAGATACCCCTCCAAGTTTCAAGAGCTAAATATTTATGGGTCTTAAGACTTCTGATTTACATTGTATTCTAACAACACAGATAATATTGTTTTCCTCAAAACGAACTCTGGATGAAAACGTTAAAATAGACCTAATAAGTTTCGCAATAGAAGTTATATCAAGAATATGACGTCAAGAAAGCAGTGTCGAAACAGCCATCCATTTTCTTTCCTTTATACGTGAAAAACAGAGTCTGACGGAATAGGCGTATATTCGAAAACAAAAACATTTCAAGTAGACTCTAAAGGGCTCTGACAATGGTGTATAACACACACAACTACTGCGGTTTTGGACTTTTTCCATCATCCGGTATTCTTGAAACTAGAAAACAACGTTTAGGAAACTGGATCTCTTTCCTTCTCAGGTGAGGAGGACGGGAAGACACCTGCCCAGTTGGGCCCCTTAGAAAGAGTTCATCTCACTCACATTTAATTTGAAAACTTGGAAGGAAGAGACCATTTGAATGACCTAGGCCTGGAATGAGCGATAATATTACAATGGGTTTTGACGGAACAAGGTGTGAGGGCGTTTAGTGAATTCTTCTTGCTCCTGAGCCAGAAAAATTAACCTCACGACCTCGCCCCATTTCAGGGTCACTAATGGGATTTGTATCCAGACAAGTCATTGCAACATGCATAAGATTAAAATGTAAACATTGCAGAAGTAAAGCTATCCCTGTAACATGCCGTGGAGGCCCATAGGGTTGTGATATGTTGAAGCTGCCACATTTTCTAGTCAGCCGGCTCATAGATGGAGGTGAGATTGTCAGCCTTACGCGCCGGCCGTCTTTTACCCCCCAGGAAGACTTCTGAGTACTCATTTTTGTTAGAGGCTGAGTAGACCCCAGGGCCATAGTGCGGCTGGAAGGATTAGATAAATTGAAAAATACACTTCATCAGGACTCAAATCCGCGACGTTCCGGCTTTGTAGCACAGTGCCTCCTCAACCAACTACGCTACCGCGTGCCCCCTAGCACAGCAGTGTCAAATCTTATTGAACGTCGCAAGAGCATTAAGTTCAGGTGCCGCAAACAGACGTGGATTGGATGGCCCAAGTGCTTAGATGACATCATTTGTTGATAGCGTGTGTCAAGTCAGCGCAAAGGTTCCTCGCTAGCGGACTACAGACCACGGAGTTTATACGTGCTTAGATACATGTCTCCCATACATGGCAATTTTATATTTGATCCATCTGTAAGAAACATGGAAGGTAACGTTCCCACCTCATGGCTCGTAGTACGCGGGTTCAAATACCGGCGGAGGTCGTCGAAATTTTAAGGGCGAAAAAATTCAGGGAACAAGTCCTCCGGGAGGGACTTTAAGCCGTGGGTCCCGTGTCGTAGCTTTACGGCATGTAAAATAACCTCATATCTCCAAAGGAGGTCACTGAGCTAAATTACGGACGTTTCCCGCCCAACAGCAGTCTCTAATACCTCCGGTAGATGGGGAAGCATTATAGATACCTCTCAGCTAGTAGAGCCGGTCTCGCTGGCTGGGCGGGACTGATGGTAAGCACCAGTACCGGTAAGATATAGAGAATGGTAGAAATCATAGAGGGAAGCACAATGAACCAATACAGGTCTAAGTGCATGGGGAAACCCACCATCTCCAATAACTAACTAACTAAGAAATATGGAGGTAGGTCAGAATACCTACACCGTAGCCCTGCGAGTCGTAAAGGCGACAGAGATGGAACCCCGTGCCTGGATGTATAACTAGGCCACTCAGTCACTGCGGGATGCAAGCACAAGAACCTTGTCTTCCAGGTTGAGGGAATCTTGAATCTGAGGCAGTAAAATGTGGTCATAAATCTCGCGGCACATTTTCATTCTGGACTACTCATCTGCGCTTCGTATCGTAAGCACGCACCGAGAACCGGCTCTACGGGTGAACTGCCTAGTAAACGCAAAAAAGTGACATAGTGATAAACAGTGCAAATGAACCAGGAGCAGGAACCTCAAATCAACAGGCACGATAGTAATGTAAACAGTTCACAACTATAATGATGCACCCCGCAGAAATCACACCAGAATACTCGTACACCAATAGGATCACCAATCAACAAAATCCTAACCCATCCAGCACATATTAGCCAACCATGAACCCACCAACATACTCTTTTTCACCAACTGTGATACCACCACAAATCCTAGCGACAGAGTGGCAACTGTCCCCCAGCTACTACATAACACCAGTACAACAACAAATGCAACAACCCAACATGAATTACATAAACAACGAAAACAGAGGCCAACACATACAAAAAATGGCCTCATCCACCGAACAAGAGGAAGAAGAAACACATAAAAATAACAACAACAAATGGCAAACAATCCGAAGCACAAAGAGAAAAATCCTCCAATCAACAACAAATCACCACAAATAGCATAGAAACCAACAACCGATACGACCCACTATCTCAACAACCAGGAACCTCAAGCAGTGAAATCACCATAACGCCAAAAATAGCTAAACCGCCGCCAATATTCGTTCATAGGGTATAAAATTACTCCGAAACGATAAAATAAATCCAAAAAGTAGCCGAACAAGAACAATGCTTCACCAAAAGTCTAGCAAACAACATCGTCAAAATAAACTGCAAAACACCAGAAACCTACAAAAAAAGATCAGAGAATTCAACGAACAAAAAATATACCACCACACTTACCAACCGAAAGAAGAACGAGCATATGGAATAGTAATAAGATACCTTCATCATCATCATCATCATCAGTAATCTGTCAAGATTCCAGGTCCACAGTCTCTTCCAAAATACTTCCTCCATTTAATGCGATCTAGAGCATTCTCCTTCAAATGACAGTATCCTCTTCTGTCCCCAAGGTCATCCAGCATCTTCTTACGTCTTCTTCCTCCTCTTCTTGTCACTTCTATCCGCCCATCTATCTTTCCTTCGATAACTTCTT
>NW_019724590.1:140020-162000 GCF_002891405.2 Cryptotermes secundus | reverse complement strand
TATTTAAAACATTTCACATTCTCCAGTTGTTTTTGGTCTATCTTTATTGTGACTGGGGTTGGTTGTCTCGAAATTTTCATTACTTTTGTTTTTTCCACATTCATTTCCATGCCATAGCACATTCCAATTTAAATTAGTCTATCAATCATGCCCTGTAGCACAGTTTCTTCCTTAGCCATTAACACAAGATCATCTGAAGATACTTTCATCACTCAACAAAACAAGAACTAGCTGAACTAGGACAAAGAGGCAGAAATATAATCAACGTACATCATAAAGCTACTAAAGAGCCACTGAACCTATTCTTTGTAGACCTAGAACCAGCCCAAAACAACAAAAAGATTTACGAAATAACATGACTCCGAAATAGAATAGTAAAAATATAACCTCCCCATTCAGACAAAACAAACATAATCCAATGTAGGAGATGTCAACAGTACGGCCATACAAAAACATACTGCAATAAGCCATAGGTATGCATCAAATGCGGCGGCCAACACAACACGACAGACTGCAAGAAGACAAGGAAAACACCAGCCAGATGCGCACTATGCGGAAGAAACCACCCCACAAATTACAGAGGATGCGAACACTTTCGTAAGCTAACAAAAGGTACCAGCAGAAGTTTTTCTTAAAGACCCTCTACTCCAGCAATCTACACAAATGAATCCTACACGAGAAATATACAACCCCTAGAAATAACCCAACCCAGAAGCTACGCAGAAATCACAAAGCGAAATTTAACCCAAACAGAAGAAACAACTAACTTACTAGCAAAATTCCTAGACGAATTCAAAAATATAATTCNGACACTTTTTTAAGTTTTCCACCTCGTCACCACCTGCCTTACATGTTTCGGCTCACCACGGAGCCATCATCAGAGGCATTTATAGTAGAAAAAGAAATCACCAACACACAAAACTTCACTTTGTCCAAGATAGCCACGTTCCAGTTAATTAAAATAATTACAAATAGTTAAAATTACCCAGATTGTCGGTTCACTAAAATTTTTTTCACACACCGCAGTTGCTTTCTTATTTGATTCGTCGTTAATTCTGTAAAATTATGTTTCGTTGTTTGAAGTAAGAATTCTTAAAATCCCTAGAATTCTTTCCCGCTTGGCCCAATCTTTTTGCTTCGGGATGTTGTTGACGTGTGTTGTCTGTCGGTAGTTGATGTTGCTTGTCTGTGTGTTGTGATGCTTGTGGACTTCTAAATCACCAAGAAGATATAAAAATATTTCTAAAAATAAACTCAATCGACATCCTGCTAATCAGCGAAACCCACTTCAACAGCAGAAGCTACTTCAATATCCCCAAATACAAGCCTTACCACACAAACCACCCTGACGACATAGCACACCGAGGCACTGCAATCCTAATCAAAGAAAAAATCAAATATCATGAACCACCAAAATATGAAAATCACATACAAGCCACTTCCATCAAAGTCAAAACATTTCCTTATGCTCTCACCATTACCGTGGTCTATTGTCCCCCTCCTATAACCTCAAGGGAAACCACTTCGAGTCATGCTTCCAAACCCCGGGTACAAAATTTATAGCTAGCGGAGACTACAACAGCAAGCACACATCTTGGGGCTCAAGACTCATAATAACAAAAGGCAAAGAACTACTCAAGACAATCCAAAACAACAATTACTCCATCATATCAACTGGAACACCAACATACTGGCCCACTGATGGAAATAAAATTCCTGGCCTACTAGACTTCTTTATAACAAACGGCATCTCCCCTAACTATACAAACGCAACTGCAAATCTTGACCTAACATCGGACCAAACTCCGATCATTGCAACAATAAGCACATCAGTTGTACTAAGGAAATCCAAGCCCAGACTTCACAACTCTAAAACAAACTGGGATCTCTTCAGGAAAATAATGGAAGACAACATAAAACTAAAAATTAATCTGAAAGAACCAACCGACATAGAAAACGAATGTATAAACGTCATCCCCCTACTATAAGAAGCCGTCAAAACAGCAACCCCCATAAATGATCCAAAGAACCCTACAAATAAGATACCGTTAAGAATAAAAAAATAATAGCCGAAAAGAGAAGAGTTAGGTCAACCTGACAAGACTCGCACTCCGGAAAGCAGGGCATAATGCAACGAAATCAGCAATATGCTAAAAACGCAGATACAAGAAATAAGAACGCATCATTCAAGAGCATATCGCAAGCCTCGCAAGACAAGACAATTGCATCTGGAAAGCGATAAGAAACAAAGTAAAGCCCAAACCAGCATCACCACCAGGAAACTGGGCAAGAAGCAACAAAGAAAAATCTGACCTATTTGCACAACATCTACAGGAAGTGTTCACTCCACACAACAATAATCAAGTACAAGAAGCAAACTTACTTATAAATGAACCAATACAAAGAAACCAAAGACCAAAGCTCTTTACTCTAAAGGAAATGCAAGAAGTAATAAACACTCTAAAGCCAAAAAAGGCGCCAGGCCATGATAACATCACAGCCGTAATACTAAAACATTTACCAAGGAAAGGCCAAATAAAACTCCTATACATATTCAGCGCCATACTTAGACTGGACTATTGGCCTCGTCCGCTCAAAAGCGCCCAAATCATAATGATGTTGAAACCGGGCAAAAATCCAACCGACGTCACATCCTACCGACCAATAAGCCTTCTACCTACAATTTCAAAAGTCCTCGAAAAACTAATACTCAACAAAATAAACCAAGAACCAAGCCCAAAAAACGGATACCAAACCACCAGTTTGGCTTTCGACGAGCCCACTCAACCATCCAACAAAGCCATCACATAGCAAATATCATAACAAACGCGCTAAATAACAAACAGTACTGCACAGCAGCATGTCTAGATATAGGCCAGGCTTTTGACAAAGTCTGGCATCCTGGCTTACTTTACAGAATAAAAAGAAACTTCTCAGCAAATTATTACAACCTACTCGAGTCATATTTAAGCGAAAGATTTTTGGAAGTCAAAATAAATGAGGAAATATCCAACCGCCTACCAAACCACTCAGGGGTGCCCCAAGGAAGCTTACTAAGTCCACTACTGTACACTCTCTACACACATGATCCACCCACAACAAAAGAAACGATAATAGGAACTTTTGCAGATGACACCGCTATCTTCTCTACCCACGGCAATCCAACCGCAGCCTCCTCTCATCTACAGGATCATCCAGTCCTCATAGAAGCGTGGCTGAACAAATGGAAAATCAAGGTAAACGAATCAAAGTCCACACAAACAACTTTCACCCTCCGAAAGGGCACGTGCACCCCCAGTGCAAATAAATCACATCAACATACAACCAAAAGAACGTGTCAAATACCTAGCAATAACCTTTGGCAACAAACTAAACTGGAGACAATACATAATCAAGAAATGAAAACAGATGGACCAAAAGACCAAAGAACTCAACTAGCTCATAGGAAGAAAATCCCACCTCTCCATCGAAAACAAGTTACTAATCTACAAAACAGTCATCAAGCCTATATGAACATACGGCATAGAACTCTGGGGCTGCGCCAGCAAATCCAACATCGCCATTATACAGCGTGCCCAGTCCAAAATACTCCGATCCATCACGCACGCACCACGGTATGTATCCAACCGCACCCCACATACAGATCTAAAAACTCCTTACGTAACAGAAGTCATCCGAGAAAACAGCACCAAGTACTTCAGCAAACTAGAAAATCACTCCAACCCACTACTTCAACCACTACTACAACCTCACCAAAATCGAAGACTCAAAAGAATTTGGCCATCAGATCTAACAAACTGAGGAAAACATCACTGGATGTTTATTCCGTACACGCCAGAAGAGTGTACATTAAATAGTTATTATATTGTACACCAGTCAGCACATTGACTTACAGATTATACAGTCTGATTGTCAATAAAGGAGAGAGAGAAAAAATGAGTCTCGCAGCACTCGGAAAAAAGAATGACTGTGCTGGCGAGGCCCAGCAGCAATTTATTAGTTGCAACGGTGTAACAAACATACCGCCTACAGAGAGGACGCCTCGAAGACGAGGTCCCACTTCTGAACAAGCACATGTAAAGTAAAGGTAAAGTTGTCCCTGTGCTTAACTAATTAAGCATTACGCCATGATTGGACATGGAGGAGTGGATGTATAGATCCACATATTCTTGACCTCGACACTAGCTAGAGGTCAGTGATCAGCTTCACGGCCCTGCCGCTTTACTCCCGGGGAAAGAGCCCTCGGTACCCATTGGATAGAAGATTGGGTGGATCCCAGAGCTAGTCTGGACGATTTGGAGAAGAGAAAATTCTTGATCCTGCCGGGACTCGAACTCCGATCTCTTGGTCATCCAGCCCGTAGGCAGACGCTATACAGACTGCGTTACCTCGGCTCCACGCACATGTCTAGGACAGAACAAATATTTTGGTCATACATCTGGACGAGACTTAACGCCAAGAATGACTGTCCTGGCGAGGGCCAGCAGCAATTCAACCGACCGATCGGGTCTAACTGATTCATTTTCAGCGAGCCGATTTAACGGTTCAGAAGAGCCGCATGCTGCTCGCGAGCCACTTTTCTACTACTACTACTACTCTAGTAAAGTAAAAANCTACTACTACTACTACTACTACTACTACTACTACTCTAGTAAAGTAAAAAAGTAAAGGAATCCCAGGCCCATAGGTTTGTGAGATGTTGAGACCCCCACATTCTCTAGACAATCGGCTCACAGATGGCGGTAAGGTTGTCAGCCTTACGCGCCGACCGCCCTTTACCCCCAGGAAGATTCCTGGTACTCATTTCTGTTAGAGGCTGAGTCGACCCCAGGGCCATAGTGCGGCTGGAAGGATTAGGTCAACTGAAAAAATCCACCTCCACTCTAGTATGCAATGTGCCCGCATGCACGTATCCTTCTGCTAGAAGGCAAGGAGACCAGTTCGTGAGGATCATAGCTGCTTTGCATACGCGTGGCATCTGTGTGCCTCTACTAACTTCAGAAAGAATGCGACGACATTTATCGGGTTTGGAAGAAAGAATTCATGTGAAGCCATTGCCTCCTTTTGAACCCCATTCTTTAACAGTACCGACATACCTGTTTTGTAGTTATGCAAGATATGAATTCGTCTAAAACGCCGATACTGTGAGTGACACAGACAAATTTTGAAAATACTGAGGATGCAGGTTCCTCTGAAACGTTGGAAAGTATCGACCAAAATACACGGCGCTATATCTCACAAAATCACAATCTCAAAATATAAAATTTTCTATTGACACAGTTCGCTTAATTGTTCCACAAAAACGAAGGGAGGTTCACAGATTTTTCTTCTTAATTGTCCTCCTTCCACTTATACCCTAATATTACTTGAACAGCCGGTCACGCTAGCCGAGCGGTCTAAGGCTTGTACTATCTTCGCTCGCTTGGAAACCGGGATCGTGAGTTCGAATCCCACTCAGGGCATGGATGTTTAGTATGTGTATGTGTTTATTCTGTGTTGTGTTGTCCTGTGTGTAGGTAGAGGCCTTGCGACGAGCTGATCACTTGGCCAAGGAGTCCTACCGTCTGTAAAATGATAAAAAAAACAACCTCGACACCGTAAGGTATATGAGGAACGGATTAAGAAAGTAAGTAAATTGCTTTAACAAACCCAGCGACTAAAGAGCTTCATACATTTTGAAACATCTTCACACTATATTATTTGTGACTGAATAAAGGCAAAATTTGTCCCTGTGCTTAACTTATTAAGCACTACACCATGAAGGCGTATGGAGTAGTAGATATATAGATCAATATTTTCTTGACCTAGGCACTAGTTGGAGGTGAGCTTCACGCCCTGGCCGCTCTACCATCGAGAAAAGAGCCTCCGGTACCCATTATATAGGGGGTTGGGTGCACTCCAGAGCCGGTATGGTCGACATGGAGAAGTGAATATTCTTGCCTCACTGAGACTCAAGCTCCGACTCCACCTCCCCCAGCCCGTAGCCAGTCGCTATACTGACTGAGCTATCCCGGCTCCTTTTAGACTTAATATGACCTTAATTTCTTTTTTCACTTTCATTCCTTCGGCTGTTACGAATATTTCTTATTTCGTTGTCTGTGTATTCCTCAGTTATTATTTATTTTTGTTTATATAATTATTACCTCTATGTCTCTGTCCTTCTGTCTTTTCATTTCTCACTTTCTCGATCTCAATACTGTGTTCCGTTTGGCCTGAGATTGCTCGAGCCTTGGACTGCATGGCCACTGGGGTCGGCATTCCAACATGAACATCCGCCTCTGGCCTGATACTTTGGACGTTGTTTCATGTCAGTGTCAACTGCTGTCCAGAGTCTGAGTCTACCTTTACTTCTATCCTGCTACTCCTTCTTCAGCCTTCTACACTGAAGATGGAAGCAGCACGTTCCTCTAAAACATCAGTTAGGTTGTGCCAGACTATACGGCATCACATTCTAGAGGACAGTTCTCTTCACAGTCACCGCCGTGATCAATTCTAACACACACTTCTCTATCCTGAAGTTTGAGACAGCGCTTCCCTCCGAAACTTGTGGAAGACTGCACAGTAATGCAAGCCCGAAACCAGTTACCTTTATGGTGACTGCCGTGAAAATCTTACATTTTAGAATCTTGTGCCCTGAAGAGAGGGGAAGTATCTTTCCCTAAAACGAAGGTAAATTTCTACCACATGATATGGCATTACATTTCAAACTCACAACCCGGAGGATCTCAAACCTCACAATTTACGAGGGAGAGTTAGCAAATAATCAAAATGGAAGTAAAACAACTGTAATGGATGTAATAGGCTTTCTATGTGTATCACTAGGTAGCAGCAGAGTCTAACTTCACGACAGTCTAGTTAGCAGACAGGCATGCATGTTCAGAGGCTTGTTTTAGCGGTCCAAATGACGACCGTACTTGAGGAGTGAAATACCGAGGAGCAGCGTTCTGTTGGGCGATTTCTGTCGGAAAATGGACTCAAAGCAAAGGATATTAATAAAGAAATGTTTTCTGTGTATGATGGAAAGTGTTTGTCGTGTAAAGCGATTCACAACAGGGTCGAGAAATTCACTCATGGATGTTCAAAAGTCGCAGGTGATGAAACGGAGGTGTATAATTGGCTAAGACAACAGTCAAAAGACTTTTATGCTGTGGGTTTCGACACACTGGTAAACCGATGGGACAAGTATATCAATGTTGGCGAAAGACATGTCGAGAAAAATATTCTTTTTTTTTCAGTTTCGAATATTACATGTTTCACGTTTTATATCCATTTGTGACCAATTTACTGATTCTGCCTCGTACTATCCTGAAGATAGGAGCAGCATGTTCCACGTGTTCCTCCTTACCCTACAGGTTGGTGCAGCAAATTATGGCCTAGACACCGACCATCCTCACTAATGTGTTTTATGGTTTTCCTCAAGTCATCCACGAAATTCTAGGATAGTAGCTGGACGAGACACAACCGTTCCTTCCGAATCCTTTCGAATTCATTATTCACCAAACATCTTAGCATTCCACGCTGTACAGCCTGAGATGCTGATAGCGCAGTAAAGTAAAGCACAGCAGCAACGACAATGACAACAAGAACAATAAAATGACAGCAAACTTCTACCAGACTACATGACGTCAGGTCCTAGAAGAGAGTTATCTTAGTATTGGCCGACGTGATAACCTCAGATTTTACTTATTTATTCTGTCACTCAAGGAAGGATACAGAATTAATTTCCAAAATATTATAAATGAAAAAATTGACTCTGTACTTAACTAATTAACCACTACGCCATGAAGGCGTATGGAAGAATGGAGGTACAGATCCATATTTTCTTGACCTCGATACTAGTTGGAGGTGAATGGTTATATTCATGCCCCGGCCGCTTTACTCCCGCGGGAAAGAGCCCCCGGTACCCCAGAGCCGGTCTGGACGACGTGGAAAAGAGAAAATTCTTGACCCTACCGGGACACGGTAGTCCAGTCCGTAGCTAGTCGCTATACAGACTGCGCTATCCCGGCTCATTTCCAAAACATCACTGTTAAAGGAAACTGGTAAGATGGACTGTGCCCAAAATATCGTTAAGAAGACATCTTGTCAACCTTCAGACTCAGCTTCTGAACATCCGTGTCAGGGACGTGCTCAGAGCGTGGCATTTGAAGTAACTGCAATTTGTTAACACGCCCTGGAGTGTAAAGTTCGTCTATTAAAAAAGTTCAAGGAAAGGGAAATATGATTCTGTTCCACTAATTTGTAATTAGATACAAGTGTCGCGACGACCGAAGTCCAAATAAACTCCATCTTCTGCGGTCTGTGTTAGACAACGTTAAATACAGGACGTTTAGAAAAATATACCGACACTAATATATCATCCAATGGGTACCGGGTGCTCTTTCCCCGTGGATAAAGCGGCCAGGGCATGAAAATGACCACTCATCTCCAAGTAGTGCCGAGGTCAAGAAAATGTGGATCTATATATCCACTCCTGCATACGCCTTCATGGCGTAGTGCTTAATTAGCTAAGCACAGGTACAAATTTACCTTTTTACTTATACACCAAAGAATCACCCACAAGTTCTGGGCACTGTGCTGCGTGCTACATTTTTAAGGTAAGGGGTTGTTAGTCTCTCGCCGAGCTCCAAGCTGGACCACATCGCAACATAGGCACTCTCCTAGATTCGGAATTTAAGGACACACCTCGCCATGATGACAAGGTACCCACTTAACACTAGGAGCGAACTATACCGACCGAGCAACCGCTGTTTGTCGACGGAGATAGTTCCAACTTTGGCGGATAGAGGGTGTAGCGTGGTCAGCGTGACGGATCCCCAAGGCCGTTAATCTCGGTTTTCTAGGTCGGAGTCGCTATTTTTCCATTCCTTAGCTCCTAAATTATCCTCAGGAGGCTGAGTGAACCCCGTTCCAGACCCACTAATTTTCAGAAAATCTGGTAGGGCCGGGAACCGAACCCGGACCTCAGAATCTGTAGCCAGGAACTCTGACCACTAGACTACAGAGGCGGTCTCTTAAATAAAAGTAGATATACAACTAAATAAGTACATGACCAAATGATTTTGTCGGTCACACCACTTGGGCTCCACCATCACCGGACTTAAAAAAATCGATTTTATCTTTTGCAATATCTGAAGAACTGCGATATCAGCATCCGAAAGGAACTTTGCTGCAGTAAACATGATCCGGCGTAAATCACAAGTCATGTTCCTGAATTGTGTGACACACCGTACTTTTTGATGTGTATATGACGACGCTGATCTTCCGAGCACTTTTTTTAACTGCACTTCATAAGTAAAAAGTAAAAGGAAAGTTATCCCTGTACCAGGCCGTGATGGCCCATAGGGTTTTGAGACGTTGAGGGTCCCACTTTATCTAGACAATCGGCTCAACGATGGCGATAAGGTTGTCAGCCTTACGCGCCGCCCACGCTTTACTCCCCAGGAAAATTATTTAATTAATTCCTGGTACTCATTTCTGTTAGAGGCTGAGTAAACCCCAGGGACTAGTGCGGCTGGAAGGATTAGATCAACTGAAAAAATTCCAATGACCTCATCGGGATTTGAACCCGCGACCTTCCGGCTTGTACAATTGCACATCATACGAAAATTAAAACCAATTTATTTTTGGACCCATATTAAGAACATTTTCATCACTTCCATTGTATTTACAAACCTTAGCGAAATCTACTCTTATTGGTTCATGACGAAACATTTCAGATACAGGTCTGAGGTTGGTGAGAGTTTATAATCCAGTCTTTCAAATTCATATCACTTTATGACTGTTGAAACACTCTGTATAGGGTACGTTACGTAACTTAATGTTCACACAGTGAACCTCGGACCTGGCCAGCAGGATCCGTTCCGATGCCTGTCTGGGTCGTGGGTCGTAACCTTATGTAACTCTGTGGTCAAGTTCCGGAAGAAGTTCAGTGTTCAAAATATTTTATCTGTCCGGGTGTGTAGAGTTAAAAATATAAAATTGTATTAGGCCGAATTATATGCAGCATGTTGAAAAATTAAAAAGGTACGTGAAGAGAATTAGTTGCAATTTATTGGTCAGAAGAAAAATTCCGTGGCCTTTAGTCTGCAAGCGAACTATACCGACCGATCGACCGCCTCTTGTCGGCGAAGTTAGTGCAACTTTTGCGGATAGAGGGTGTCACGTGGTCAACGCAACGGTTCCCTACGGCCGTTAATCTCGGTTCTCTAGAGCGGAGCTGCTATTTCCTTGAAATAGCTGCTCATCTATCCTCACGAGGCTGAGTGGACCCCAGTCCAGACCCACTACTTCTCAGAAAATCTGGTAATGCCAGGAATGGAACCCGGGACCTCTGGAACTGTAGCCAGGAACTCTGACCACTAGATCACAGAGGCGGTCTGTATTGGTCATAAAGAGCAGTAAATTAGAAACAGAATGAACTGAAAACTTAGGCTGCGCCATAGCTCAAGCTGTTAGTCGCTGGCTTCCCACCGCGGCGGCCCGGGTTCGAGCCCGGGTCTGGTCAAGTTGAATTTGTGGTGTACAAAGTGGGGCTGCAGCAGGTTTTCTTGGAGTATTTCGGTTTCCCCTGCCAATCTTCCTTCCACCAATTGCTCCACAATCACCCTCACCTATCATCTGGGGCTGGTACAATAGGCCAGAAGTGGCCGCAGTACAAGGGACTTAGTCCCACCCCACTAGCAATAAAGAAAAACTGAAAACTTGGAAATAATGGGAAACCGGATATCGTGTGAATGTGGCTACCATTCAGCAATCTTATTCGAATCTCGTCCCCGAGTCATATTCTGCTGACTGATATATTCGTGCTACGTGGTCCTCTGTAGTCCACTCCCCCTCCCGCATTTAACATACGATACAAAAGCTTCATTGGTAGTACATTAAAGTCTCACTAATTAGGAATTCGCGATAATTCGGCCAACTTTTTCCTTTGCGCACTATGACATTGATAATCACATTGTCGAGATCAGCTATCGCAAACTGCCGCGTGTAGCGCTAGCATAGATGACGGTAGATACATGAAGGTCTCATGTCGCACGCACGGAACAAACTCATTATCGATGAAGAACAGGAATTTGATCTTGAATGCACAGAGTAAGAAGAAGGTTTCCATGGAACATTCGGAGCTGACAGGAGTGATGCTCGTGACTGGCTTAATAAGGTTTTAGACGAAAGTCTCGCGGGAAAAGAAATTGCACAAGAAGTCGAAGAGGACGGTTTAAGTGAAGCTGATGAGTAAGATGAGAAGGAAAAAGAAACATGTGCAAAGTTCAAATTTTCATAAGTGAAACAAGACTTTGACTTCATCGTCAGTTTTGTGGACTGTAACCCAGCAACTACTACTACCTATTAAAAGTAAAAAAGGCAAAGTTGTCCCTGTGCTTAACTAATTAAACACTACACCATGAAAACGTCTGGGGGAGTGGATGTGTAGATCCACATTTTCTTGATCTCGGCACTAGTTGGAGGTGAGTGGTCAGCTTCACGCCCCTTCCGCTTTACCCCCGGTGAAAAGCCCCGGTACCGATTGTATAAGAGGTTGGGTGGACCCCAGAGCCGGTCTGGACGATATGGAGAAGTGAACATTCTTTACCCTATCGGGACTCGAACTCCGACCTCTCGGTCGTCCAGCCCGTAGCCAGTCGCTATACCGACTGAGCTATCCCGGCTCTTACTACTACCTAATGCTGAGGAAAATGAGACAAAATGTAGTAAAGAAACAGTACAAAAGAGGAAAAAGGGGAAGAAAAACAAAATAATATTAATTTTACAAATTCAGCCTTCAACGCAGAAAATGTTTATTAATATAGACTACGCATAAATGTATACCACGTAGGCTGAATACAGGAGCATAACATTAACTACTGGCATGTAGTCATACCGAAGAAGAAGTAAGGTAATTTGGCTCTCATGAAAGCTGAATACAATAAAAGCAATGTAATGAATTAAAGCAACAAATAAGAGAAAATTTGGGAGTGGGCCAACACGAAAATAAGCGTGGTCTGCGAGGGCACAATGACAGGAAGCCGATTATAGCTCACGGTATTTTTACATTTTTAAATATATATTAAGATCAATTTAAAATTTTGTTACTTTTATATAAAAATCTCATACCTATCCCAATTTAATTCAATATCCAGTAAGTAGTATATAAGTAAACAATAAGAAGTATATATAGAATATAGCCATTTTGAGGCTTATGTATGTAAACTAGGAATATCGTAATTAACACTCCAATAATGATAAGAAATATTCAAACAAGATCATGCGTCAGAATTCAGTAAATAATCGTGTAACTAGGAGCACGTGAAGATGACCCAATAAGGGTCAAAATATGTAATTTAATAAACATTTATTGCGTTGAAGGCTGAATTAGTAAAATTAATATTTTTAGTTGTAATGCAAACAATAAAAATAAAAGCCAAAATAAGTTTATTTTTAACCACTCTCTCAGTAATATTAAGTACCGTATTTACGCATGTATAGGCCGCACATTTTTTGCCAAAAATTCAAGAGGAAAAGTGGGGTGCGGCTTATATTCGAAATATTCGAAATCACACTTCATTTTAAAAAAAATTAACGTTGCCAAATTTCAGAATAATTTCTTTTCCTGAAATAATATTCCAAGAAAATTATTTTTTCTATAATTTCTGTCTGAAAATTGTGCTGCGGCCTATACACGCACGCAGCCTATACATGCGTAAATACGGTATGTAGGCTACCTATGTACTTAACACTGATGTCAAAGCTTACATTTTTATATTTTTCGACAAGTAAACTTATTGCATAACGTTCAATCGAAGTTTCAAAATAAAGATGGATTGCCTGAAAAGACAAGTGAAGTCCATTTTATAACTTTCCTGAAAGTATTTACAGTAACACTCCTATAATTCTTACTTTTACCAATTTGGACAAGGGTTTGCTCCCAGTTAGTCCGAATTATCAAGGTCTTAGTGTATTTGAGAAAGCATCGTTAAATAAATCAGTAACTTAGAAACTATGAAGCCGAGACCTCCATGAGGGCCCAATAGTTGCTCAGCCGATCAAGAAATTTCCTACATTTTATGGGACCCGAAGATCATTGCAGTGTTCAAAAAAGACTGCCATTGGTCTTCGCCGTGAGCAAGACGAATCCATACCATAGCCCCCTCCCCAATAAAACAGTAAACATCTATCAAATATATGTAATGGAAGCAGTTAATAATCCGAAAGGAAGTACAGATTTGAGAAGACCATGAATGAAATTGTCTGATGGTTGTAAAAAGAGGGGGGAGAAACGAAGAAAGAAAGAAAGAAAGAGAGAAACAGACAAACAAACAGAGAAGGATAGATCCAAAGAATCTTATCTAATATTTAAATATAACAGTCAAACTCTGTGGTCTGTAGTCCGCAAGCGAACTATACCGACCGAGCAACCGCCGCTTGTCGGCGAAGTTAGTACCAACTTTAGCGGATAGAGGGTGTCGCATGGTCGGAGCAACGGATCCCGCGGCCGTTAATCTCGGTTTTCTAGAACGGAAATATAAGAAAGAAATTGCATAAAAATCTAAATTAAAATGAGCGGAAGGAGAAGGTAGATAATAAAATGAACAGCAATAATTATTGAAGAAGCGACTGTACTTTTCTTCCCAATACCAGGTTGGTCCAGAGGTTACAATCTAGACTAGTGTTACTCAACCGCCGGGACGCGGCCCGGTACCGGGCCCTGGCATCAATTATACGGGGCCCTCGTCTTATAAAAAAAAAAGAATTTACCGGGCCGCGGTCTCACAGAGGTTGAGATCCAATGCTGTAGACTCATGATTTGCTGAGAAAGCATCTCTGTTGAGACACTGGCTATATTGATCGAGGTTTTCGTGACTTTCCTCAGTCCTTCCAGGAAAATTCTGATATTTTACCTCGACTGGGCCACTGCCATTTCCTTCCAAATCCTTTCTAATTCATCAGTAGTCCTAGCATCGTTGAACAACCCATCCACTTTTCATCTATGAGTGACACCATTGAATCTTTTCATTTACCTGAATATTTAGTCATTTTTTTTTTCAGTTACTGCAGAACAAGAGTGAACAACTTATGCCTTCTGTCGGAACGTTTGTTAACCATTCAAGACGCATGCTGTTGTCGGCCGCGTGGTGACCTGCATACATGATTTTCTTCAGTGTTTCATGTTATATCTTTACATTATATTAGCGTACTTCGATGAATATGAAATATCTCTCGTTATGAGCGATGCTAACTACTTAAAAATTTGTTGGAAAAAAAAAACCGGATGTGAGTCGAAGTAGTCTGCATTTTGGAGAAGAGATATAGGCTTTTCGGTCACGGTAGCCGAGCGGTCTACGGCGTGAAATGTCTTCTCTCGCTCAGAAGCCAGGATCATGAGTTCGAATCCCACACAAGGCATGTATGTTTGGTGTGTGTATACGTTTATTCTGCGTTCGTGTTGTCCAATGTTTAGAGGCCTTGCGACGAGCTGATCACTCGTCCAAGGAGTCCTACCGTCTGTAAATTAATCATGAAACTGAAACATCAGAAATCAGGACCCAAAGGGGCTGTAAAGCCAGTGAAAACAGAAAAAGATATAGGCCTAATATAAATGCAAGGAAACCGTGTCATAACTGTTACGCGTTTATTTTGAAAGGATTGAATACATCTTATGCAGATTATTTTGAACACCCAAAGAAAACTGCAAGCCATTTGCCGACCTCGTTCCAAGTGCAGAATGAATTTCGAACTTTGGAATGTCTCGTGTGTATTTCAGCCGGGGTGGGTCATTCTTTGCAGACAAAACAATAAACTGCTATGAATGAACTTTGTACAGATTGGAGAGATTTGTAATTGCAAACAGGCAAATTTATTATTTTTACTGCTGCACTTTGCACTCGAATTTTTAACTGATCAGGACGTTATGACAACAGCCCGACATGCTGGATAAGGACATTACTGCTTAATCTGCAATTTACTTTTTCACTGCATAAGTTCGCTTTGAATTGTGCTGATGTTGCATGATGTCAGTTACAGAATCTCTTTCCATTCATATGAGAGCGTTAAAACTGTACATCATTTGAATGTTGTACCGGTGTATTAGACTTCAGAAGGATCTGATTTTGTATTGCTACTGTAACAGCTACCACACGAGCCCCTTCGTGATTCCCTCTCCAAGAGATGTTAAGGACGTGACGAGTTGTAACAGTACGGAAGCGACGTTCCATTTCTTGAAAGAGAAAGTTGGAAACATCCGTTTGGGGTAAAGAAAATAAATTGTTCGGAACATTAAACGTTAAAAACTGTTTCCTATAATGGAGATCTTTTAAAATGTGTGTGTTTATGCATAAGTATATATCTGTTTCACGTGTTCTTAGTTAACAATTTCCTAACATGAAGGTAGTGTACTTGCATATTTGTTTTTAATTTCGCCCTTGAATACAGTGTCTTTATTTACGATTTATTTACCGATGCTGCCACTTACTCAGACTACAAGATACATTTATTGACTTCTTGGATATTATCCATCTTCCTCCTTTTTATTTTAAACAACTTTTCTGAGACTGGTCTCTACCTCTTTCCTCAGGTAAAAATCCTACTCAGTTCAGTCAAATCGAAAGAGGTAATCCCTGTCTCCCGGAACAGATTTTTACTTGAGGATGGAGGCAGAGTCCCGTCTCCGAAACGTTGTTTCAAATAAAAAAACAGGACGATAAATAATGTCCAAAAAGTGAATAATTTTGTTAATATACCTTCGTCACGAACATTTAAATCTTATTTATAAGATACAGCATAAAATGATCGGATTGAAATGAATGGCTAATAGCAAAAGATGTAGAAAGAAGTTATCTGGATCTAATTTAAAGAAATATTTCGGCATTCGCCTGGAGAGACTGCGATAAACCACAAGAAGCACCATTCAGTATAGGCGGCGTCTTTGCCGAGGTTCGAAACACAGAGCTGCCGAACACAAGACCGATGCGTTGTTGCTTAAAGTAATTTCTTCAGGAAAGCAACGGGAAACAGGGAGAACTGGTCACTGTGTTAGTGGACTGAATATTAAAATGATTGCCATTAAGAACCTGCTAGTAGAGACAGAAAAATCCAAACCCGCCAAAATACAACATTCTACACTGAACACGATCATGACCCAATTCCTTCCATGCCTCATCCTCAAAACCTACTTCCCTGAGGCCCATCTTAGCATTGCCCTCCTCCAATGTCTTTCCCAAAAGACGAAGTAATGGCATACTGAAACGTTTGCGCGCCAAAATTCTGTGTGCATTTTTTGAGCGAGATGTTGTGGCGATAAGGCTCTAGATTTCTATACGGGAGCTATTCGGTATTCTGACTGAGGCTTTTTATTGTTTTCTTCAAACTCTTCGGAAGAAACCTGGTATGATACCTTTAAATATACCGCGACCTCTTGTTTCCAGATCTTTACCTACTCACCAATATGATTATCTTCTCATGTCCTATGACTTTATATGACCTCTGTTGTTGAAGCGGTGCCGTTAAATAACTAAGAATCAATCGAACTCCTCCATGCTACAAGTCAAACCCATCGCAGCATCCAAGAGTTTATCTTAAATATGCAGGATAGTGGGTATAAATCCCGTAGGATTAATTAATCGTTAATCGTAATTGGAGCGATCCTTAATCCGCCTCGTTGAGGCCCAGAGCGCTGTTAGTACAGGAGGTCACGTCGACAGGTTTCACTTACCCTCGGTACGGGGTGTGGAAGGCACTGCGACGTTCTGGGCGTCGGGATGGATGTCGGGGTACTAGTTTGCTGTTGGGGCTCCAACCCCAACTCCAACCACTGGGGGAGCCAGAGCGGGGCACGCGACCGCGCGGGGAGACACGGCAGAACATCACGTGACCAGCTCATCATTACTGCCCCTGCCCTCTTTTTTTTTTCAACTTTCATAAACTTTTTTCTGTCCTCGAAATTGTTCTGTAGGTATCACATAGTTCTGTCCAGATATTTGTACCATAGAACTCGGTTCACTCACGACAGCGAAGAAAAGTTGTAAGAGGTTACTGTCCGTTGCTAAATTGTATTTATTTTAAAAACGGTTTCGAGAAGGTAAAACTTCTTACACTATCTTCTTACATTAAATGAAACAAAACATATTCTCAGCTCCAATAGAATTGTGGCTATTCTCCTTGATGAAAAATTGCGTTCAGCTCAATTGCAGAGAACTGTAAAACAAACAAGACTGTTGACGTTAAATTGTTATCAAAAAGGGCAGAAAATGTGCATCTCTGTTGGTTTGGTTATTTACATAGGAATGAAAACTAAAAATGCCCTGAGAAATTATAGCAGACAAGATAAAGGCACAAAGTAAGACGCACACAAATAGGAGACGAAAGTGGCAGAATGAAGTCCAAGTCCAAGGCGAAGATCGTAAGAGTGGGAACAAACCTCAGCACTTTCAAAAGATTAGCCTAGGCGGAAAGAATCGTACGCACTACGTGAGAAAATAATAAAGAAAACAAATTTCATATATTCCTTCAGAGGCTTAGAATATGTGTGTAATATAATATAAAATATTATCAAATAATTTAATATAATGAAATGTAATTTGTTAATATTCTCGCCTACTTTCCTTGTTTTGAGAAAATAAAGGTAGGCTTAAAATTATTTTGTTCTGTGTGTGTCTGTATGTTTATACAAAGGGCGGATAAAATGTAGTGGCAACACCTATATACTCGTAGTTCTGAAATTACTTCATTACCTGAGGTAAACAAACTTACATTCCTCAAATATAATCACCCCCGTATTTACCACCTTCTGCCAAATTTGTGGAAGGCGCCGTACACCATCAGCGCGTCCACTTCTGTTGATGTCCAGCAGTGACCGCCCTGCAGCACGAATGATCTCCTCTCTTGTGTTGTAACGTGTCCCTCGCAGTGGTTCTTTCATTTTGGCAAAGAGATCATAATCGCACGGACTCATGTCGGGTGAGTATGGCGGATGTTGCAGTAACTCCCATCGCCAGCGGCGATCAAGGAGATCCTTGACAGCATCAGCAGTATGACCCCTTTCATTGTCAAGAAGGATGATGGGGCTCGTTGCCAGCAAGTGTCGTCGCTTTCTACTGAGTGCTGGACGAAGATGATTACGCAGGAAATTTCAGTAGTAGGCAGCGTTTACTGTCTGTCCTTGAGGTACAGTGTGGTGCAGTATCACTTCATCAGTGCCATATGCCACAATGAACATCGCCTTCACATTACTCTGTGTAGGGCGCACTTTCTTTGGACGAGGAGAGCCAGGATGCTTCCATTCATTTGATTGTCGCTTCAAGTGCGGTTCGTATGAGCGAACCCAAGTTTCGTCCAGAGTGACGATCCTTCCAAGGAAGTCGTCACCTTCCCTCTGGTACCGGTCCAACAAGTCCTGTGCAATTGCATAATGTTGCCACTGTTGCACCTCGAACATTGTATGGGGTACCCAATGTGCTGCAATTTTGCAGTATCCAAGAATATCGTTCAGAATGTGGAGCACGGTTTTGTGATATACGCCTACCTCAGCAGCTAACTCCCGCCCAGCCCATTGACGATCGACATCCAGCAAAGAAGCAAGAAGCTGAATTGTGTGGTTGTCAACATGGGGTCTCCTGAATGGCATCCCTCCCTTCATGGAACAATTTAACCCATCGTGCCACTGTGCGATATGGGAAAGCAGCATCACCACATGCTTCTCGCAGTCCCTGATAACAGTTTTGTGCACTACGACCTCGTGCAACTTCAATTTTTATCCAGGAGCGTTGTTCTTGTTTCGTAAACATGTTGTTAAGGTGCTTGAAGCGGGCTCCAGCACTCCAAGACGATACACAAGGCAATTCAATGAAACACAACCAGAACCACTCACTGCATTACTTCAACTGAACTTCTACTATCAGCTACAGACGGCGCTAGTGCCACCTGACGCCCATTTCTCATGTTACAGCAGTGTTGCCACTACTTTTTTATCCAACCCTTGTATTCCCTAAAAGCTTCCGAAAACCTGTACGGCGTACTTCATAAATCCGCCCCATCAGTAATACCAACACTACAGCCTCTCAAATTTTATTGGTTTATTTACTTAATTAAACACGTATACTAAAGTTTCTTTCTACTTGTATGAAATATTCAGAGTGTACTGAAAGAAAAGTAGATTTGTTCTTCCCAGTACTTCTTTTTTGTGGTTTATTTTGCAACGTTGTCAGTATCTATTATACTATATAGCGTCGAAATGATAATAATTCAGTTTATTTATATATTTAAGTTGTGAACTCAGCAGCCCAGAGACCAAAAATACTGGGCAATAAGATTAATAATAATAATAATTATTACATATTTATTTGGAGCCGGGATAGCGCATTCGGTAGAGCGACTGTGTGCGGGCTGGACGACCGTGGCGTCGGAGTTCGAGTTCCGGTGGGGGCAAGAATTTTCACTTGCCCAAGTCGTCCAGACTGGCTCTGGGTTCCACCCAATCTCCTATCCACTGGATACCAGGGGATCCTTCCCCGGGGGTAAGGCGGCAGGGGCGTGAAGTTGACCACTCACCTCCAACTAGTGAAGGTTAAGAAAATGTGGATCTATTCACCCACTCCCCATACGCCTTCATGGCGTAGTGCTTACTTAGTTAAGCACGGGTACAAATTTATCTTTCTCTTTATTTATTTATTTACGTACTTGTCTCAACAGCCAGTGGCCAATTACAGTTTCACCATGAATCCTTAAACAAACCGAATTTATGGCAGAAACACAACGGGACGAAGGGCAGTGGTCGGAGGAGCAAGTGAACATGGTAAAGTTACATATGTTCCGAGCAGGAACACGAATGTCGGCTATTTCTAGGGCAGAGGGGCAACATTTAGCGCCACTACAGACGTTCATTAGAAACAAAGCATTAGTGTGACGACGCTAGATGTGTAGCGTCAGTAAATTTAACTTTTCCAGTATGTTATCACAGAGATATTTCACGTCTTCAAGCAATCTGCTTTGATAAAAGGCTGCAAAATTTTCTTTGTACGCTCAAGTTTATTGGAACTAGTAATCGTAACTGAGTTCCAAGCAACAGAAGCGTACTCCGGTTTAGATCTGACAGAAACAAAATACAGCATCAGTAGACTGTCTATCGTGGTCAAGTAAACGTGATTTTACGAACTATTCCTAGTAATCGCATTGCGCGTGAAAAAGGAAATCAATATGATGAGGTAAAGGTAGGAAGGTAAACCCATCCCTGTAACAATCCATGGAGGCCCATAGGGTTGTGAGACGTCGAGGCTCCCACATTATCTAGACCAGTGGTCGGTGAACCGGGGTAAATTACCCCAAGTGGGGTAAAAATGAAATTCTTGGGGGTAATGAGGACTCAATAAACATAAATGAAATTATATAAAAAAAACGCGTTCCTTGTTACGACAGAAAATTTTCTTCCGGCATATAACCATCCGTAACAACGGCTGCTACGGAAATTGTTTAACGAGTCCATCATGGCAGCGTGACGTCATCACTAAATACTTCTATAGATAAACGCACCCAGCATGTTGTGGACGATAGCGTTAGTTGTGGCTCGGCAGCCAGCAGAAGCGCACGTCTTTTATACGTCATTTTGGCCTAGTCACCTATTGTTTTATCTTATGCTCAAAAACTTCGATGATCAAGGTAAGATAGTGTCTTGTTAGCAAGGATTTACTATCAATAAATTCATTCATTCATTATTTAATAAGCAAGCGAAATGAAGTTTTTCATGAAACCGACGCACTATCATTTATGTGCAGTAGTAGCAGTTTGATCTTGTCACACTGAATCGGTAATTTCGTGTTATAGTACATGTGCGACTAACCGCATGAGCTATGGCGCGGCCTCCAGTACTGACTTACACATATTGTACATGCGGAGGTTTCCTCCACATTACGCGTGTCCTCGTGTAACTATAAGAAACGCGTGTGCTGAAGGGTTACAAACTTTTTGAATCACTGTCTTTTTTACCCCTCAGATGACATCAACTAGAAAACGAATATACCAGGAAGAGTTCCTGAATTATGGGTTTACACAAATAGAAGACAAAGGAATAATGAAACCACAGTGTGTTGTCTGTTTGAAAGTACTGACTGCAGAATCTTTAAAAAAATAGTCAACTGAAGAAACACTTGAATAATTTGCACCCACACCTGTCTTCCAAATCGCGAGAATACTTTGTAAATTTGGAAATGTCTGTCAAAAAACAAAGACTGAATATCAACTTGAAAAGTACATTCGATCAACGTTCAGCATCAAAGGCCAGCTTTGAAGTGGCCTGGTTGATTGCCCGAAACAAAAAACCACATACTATTGGTGAGCAATTGGTTAAACCAGCAACTTTGAAAATAGCAGAGATTATGTGTGGTCAGAAAGAGGCTGCGAAACTAAATTCAGTGCCCTTGTCTGCAGAAGTTGTGAAAGAAAGAATTTCTATTTTAGCAGAAAATGTGAGGGAACAAGTTATTTCTTCAATAAAAGAGAGTGAATGCTTTGCTATTCAGCTTGATGTCAGCTGATGTCAGTAGTAATTCGCAGCTGATGGTGTATGTTCGCTACAAAGGTTTACATGCAATTGAACAGGAGTTGTTGTGTTGTTCTCCCCTCGAGTTGCGATCTCGTGGAATTGATGTCTTCAGTAAAATTAATGAATACTTTAATAACGCTAATTTAAAGTGGGAAGACTGCAATGCTTTGTCTTCTGATGGAGCTCCAGCTATGTTGGGTCATGTTAGTGGTTTTTCGGCTTTGGCGAGAGAGAAAAATCCAAAAATTGACGTTAACCACTGTATGATCCATCGCCAGGCACTGCTTGTGAAACGTTTGGAACCTGCACTGGAAGCCGTCATGCATGATGTTATCAACGTTGTCAATGTCGTCAAAGGACATGCACTAAACACGCGACTATTTCGTGAATTATGTACAGATGGGGAGGCTGAATATACAGACCTACTTTATCATACAGAAGTGAGGTGGCT
>NW_019724590.1:112654-138063 GCF_002891405.2 Cryptotermes secundus | reverse complement strand
CCCCCCCCGTCATTTTCCATATAGTTATACTTTTTTTTTAGATAAATTAAGTCTACATTCTTCAAGAAAAAGGAGACATCACTTTGATTCGACTTTCTTTGTTCATTTCTGGAGTGGCATTATATCCCGCACTTCCGTCTTGGAAAATGTTAGCCTTTGTGTTCCTACTCGAAATGTTAGGGACTTCTGCAGGTTTGGTGGTTTTCCCTCTAACAAACACTGTAATACCTCTGCGCGGTGCGCCTGTGCTGCCATCGCGGTGGGTAAAGATCTCGGCATATTTGCAGTCGGGGCCGTTAGTCTCAATCATATTTTATGTTCTACCTAAAATTGTTAATAATATTTAAGGTTCGTGTTATGTAGTTCTTATTTCTTTCTTTGTGTATTTTTTTCTGTTTGTTCGCTTCTTCTCTATTAATGTGTTTTCTTTCTCCACTGCTTGCCTGTAATTTGGCTCTCAACTGTTGTCCAGCATTTCAGCAGATGGACTTACTCTTATCATTACGTTTGCATCACGCATTATAATACAGACTGTGTCCTTGTAAATGCATATATTTTGTTTTCTCACCTCTAAATTATTACTNATGGAGGCGATACGTTCCTCCGAAACGTCGGTTAACACCACATATACACGGTGCCAAATCCCAGAAGACTGCTTTCTTCAATTACTCAGATGTTATATATTGCCTTATGTTGTACTTTGTGTGTGTTTGTTTCTTTCTTTCACTCGTGCTCGCTTTGTGATTGGCCCTGGGGTTGCTGAGTTGCAACTCAAAAAAATTAAATGAAATTGCATTATTAATATTATTATGATTATGACAATGAAGTTTAAAATCAATTTGTACACCCAGATCCTTAGTACAATTGTTCGCAATACAAGAGGATTTACAAGTCCGTATTGATAGTTAGAATTTTCGTTTTCCTGGCAGAAGTAATAAATCTAATTTTACAAACGTTAGAATTCATGAAATTTTCGGAACAGCCTTTGTCTACACAATCAATATCTGACTCTAAAAGCAAATAATAATTAGGTGAATTAATATCTCGATTGGCTTTCAAGTCATTAGCAAAAGGAAGACAGTTGGACTGATTAATTGCGTCAAATAAATAACAATAGAAATAGTAAAAAGAAAAGGGCCTAAATCTGACCCTTGAAACACGTCCGACAGCAGGGCGGAAAGCGGTGAAAATGTACCAGAAAAACGTACACAAGCCTTTCTGTTAGTCAATAACTGACGAACTAGTTTAAGTAATCAGAACAGAATTCACATTTATTGAGATTATGAAGAAGCCGTGTCTCTGAAATAACGACGAAATTCTTACTAAAATAAAAACTGAGTCAATCTGAGTTTGTGAACAGAATAAAGGACCTCACCGCCATCTGTGACCCGATTGTCTAGATAATGTTGGACTCTCAACGTCTCACAACCCTATGGGCCTCCACGGCCTGTTACAGGGGTAGCTTTACATTTACTTACAGAATAAAGGGGTAACAATGTAAAAAAAAGTGACTAAATTGGTAACAGCAGATTTAGATTTGATAGAACAATGTTGGAAAAAGTTTAATTTAGATTTAAAAAGTGAGAAATGTGGTCATATAAAAACTTTGGAAATTTTGTTAAGAATAGCTGTGGACCTACAATTTCCAACATAGGATAATAATAGTAAAGTGAAGGTAAAGTTGTCCCCGTACTTAACTAATCAAGCACTACACCATGAAGGTGTATGGGTAGTGGATGTATAGATCCGCAGTTTCTTTACTTCGGTACTAGTTCGAGGTGAGTGGTCAGCTTCACGCCCGGCCGCTTTACCGTCGAGGAAAGAGCCTCCGGTATCCATTGTATATGAGATTGGGTGAACCCCAGAGCCGGTCTGGATGACATGGAGAAGTGAAAATTCTTGCCACACCGGGACTCGAACTCCGACTCCTCCGTCGTCCAGCCCGTAGCCAGTCGCTATACCGACTGAGCTAGGCCGCGCGATAGCTCAAGCGATTAGTCGCTGGCTTTCCATCGCGGCGGCCCGGGTTCAATTCCGGATCTGGTCAAGTGGGATGTGTGGTGGACACAGTGGCGCTGGGGCAGGTTTTATCCGAGTACTTCGGTTTCCCCTTCCAATATTCATTCCATCAAATTCTCCATCATCATAATCACCCGGGGCATGTACAATAGGCCAATCAGGGGCAGATTTGCCGAGTGGACCCAGCTGGACTCCACCCCCCACTATGCGAATAAAAAAAAATACCGACTGAGCTATCCCAGTTCTTATTAATAATAATAAATTTGTTTAGATTATTTCCTAACGAAATGGAAGGATAAAAATATGAATTCCAAGTAGATGTTTCTCTACTAAGTTGATATTAAAATTAAGAAAGGAAAAGTTGGTTCCGAGGTTAAGAACGAAGCCATAAAATACATGGAGCAATGGTGCTATCTTACCCTCGGCCTTTGATGATGGTGAGTTTCTAGCTTTCAAGTTCTGGCAGCTTTATCCTCAAGAAAAGCATTTGGGGTGCCTATTAATGCGAGGTTGAGTGATTTCAGAAGCCGTTGCGAAAAGAATAAACCCATTTCTTATGCGAACCTAACCAAGATCGGCCAACCCACAGGCAGTCATTATACTGATTGAGCGACGGCGCCTCATATGCACCGACATTTCTCTTGCTTAATATAAATGGTGTCCTAAGAGGTTGGACATTTCTTGAACATCTAAACTACTGTAGTGATCTTACGAAGAGGATTCACTTGAAATTAATTAATGAATATATTTTCCACTCGCGTAGATTAGAATTATCCAGAGAACAGCTCTAAGAACGGGGGCATGTGGTAGCGTAGTTGGTTGAGGCACTATGCTACAAGCCAGAAGGTCGCGGGTTCAAGTCTCGATGAGGTCATTGGATTATTTTCAATTGAACTAATCCTTCCAGCCGCATTATGGCCGTGAGGTCGACTCAGCCTCTAACAGAGATGAGTACCAGGAATATTCTTGGGGCTAAAGGGCGGCCGGTGCGTAGGGCTGACAACCTTGCTGCTATCTATGAGCCGATTGTCTAGAAAATGTGGGAACTTCAACATCTCACAACACTATGGGCCTCCATGGCCTGTTACAAGGACAACTTTACATTTTACTTGCTTACAGCTCTAAAGACGGCCCTCATTCCTTGAAACACGTGTGATTATTTTCTTATACAGGTTCATGCGCTCAGTGATTCAATTCTATAGGGTTCTGACTATGATACGTTGCATTTCGGATTGTTGGATTTCTTAGAAGAGTACTTGTTTCCATCTTCATATGAAATTGTGGACAGACGCCCATTCAATTCATTTCAGTGACTGAAATTAGTTTTTTCTAACAGACCCAACTGAGCAGATGCCTCTTCGCGTTTCACCTGGGGATGACATCGGATCAATTTTCTGAAACGGGTCCTATATAGAATAACAGACGATGGACAAAACCTAAAGAACCAGTAATCCAAATTGTAATATAATGCATACAATAATAAGAACTCTTTAGAATTCTGTTGTGCTAAAACTGTAAGACAATAAACAAAGTCCGGAAATGTAGTAATATTAGGTACTAAACTTATATTGTCATCAGCAGGGCCCGGATTTTGATGACCTGAAAATATTAAAAAAAAACACTTATAACATGACCAAAAAAATCCAGAAAAATGACTTAAAATATGACTAAAAAATGTAATATGCAGGGCTCGGATTTTGATGACCTGAAAATATTTAAAAGTGACCTATAAAATGACAGAAAAAATATAAAAAATGACCTAAAGGAGAAAAGAAAGAACACTTCGCTTCCACGTTATTCACATTTCAGAAAACATATGAAGTAAAATTCCCTAAAATGGCCAAAAATGACAAGAAATATCCTTAAATGTCCAAAAAATTACCCCAAAATGAAAAAATGTCAAAAAATGACAAAAAGATACCTATAAAATTTACATTTCTGTAACCAGCAGCTCATATCCGAGATTTATATATTTAAGAGCATCGCAGAGGATACAAGGAAAAAAAGATGACATGTCATCAAATTCCGGGCCCTGGTCATTAGTTTCGGACTCTGTCCTAGATTCAGATTAATCCTAATGACAAACTGATGATACGTGTGGAACTACTGGACACTTTCAAAATCTGTACAGCAGGACTGCATTAAGCTGCTTTCCAGTGAAAACAGGCCTGTGCCAATGACATCCCATTTTCACGAGGAACATCAAGCATGAACGTAAAGGAAACTTACGTTAATAATCTCACATTTTTTAAAGAAAGCCTCCATTGGGCTCAGTCACGTTATGTAGTGATGAATTATTGGTGTTCTTTCCGCATAATACAGCTTAGACGTCAGACATGGACAAGATTTTCTTTTGTTTTCTACAGTATGCTATTTACTTTCCCTGGTTAGGGGAGGGAAAAGAGGGGTCAGCAAGAAGGTAAAATGAAATAAAAAATGCGTCAGTAGCACAACGAAATTTTATGTTTTAGCCGAAATTCTGTAATGGTAAAGAAACCAATATATTTTCTCTTCCATTAAATCGTACCACTCTCTTCCATATCTGAGAGGTCATAGATTCCAACCTAGACATGAAGATCGGCTCTCCTAGCTGAGGTTTATCGTAGTTTCTTCAGTAAATCCAGACCAAATTAAACTACGACCGCTTCCTGTCATACCATTTTGAAGTTTATTACTTACTAATCGACCTATCACTAGACGCTATATAATCATTGAAAAAGAGAACTCCGTCAAATTTAGCGGAGAGGGGGTGTCGCATGGTCAGCGCAACGGATCCCCACGGCCGTTAATCTCCATTTTCTAGACCGGAGCCGCTATTTCCTTGAAATAGCTCCTCAATTATCGTCACGAGGCTGAGTGGACTCCGTTCCACATCCATTACTTTTCAGAAAAATCTGGTAGCACCGGGAATCGAACCAGGAACCTCTGTATCTGTAGCCAGGAACACTGACAACTAGACCACAGAGGCGGTCATATAGTCATTAAATAAATCGAAATAAGAAACGTGATTCTTGGCACAGAGTCACAAATTTGCATCCATTAAATACATTGAGTATATTGTGGTAAAAATATAACCACCGAAATTTATATCAAAGTTGTTTCAAGTTTGGGTTTTATTTCTTTGATGTGCTCGTAGTAGAAAGTGAAGAGAGCAAATGTGCAAAATTGAAGCGGATTAATAAATTATTTGTTGAAGCAATTTAACAGTGTAGTAGAAATTAAAGAAAATGTTCTTTCTGTTAGTCCAATGTCTGTGAGACTTTGGGATACTTGTTAATATCGTTGGTATAGCCGGCCATGTGAATCGTAAAGATCATCTGTAACTGCACACATATCCCACGTTCAGCGATGAGACACGCAAACTCTTTCACCACAAGACAATCACAAACATATTCTTATCTAATTCACTGCGAACCATAACGTCTAGTACACATTTTCAAGTTCTTCATTTAAGATAGGTAACTCAAATACAAGCAAACGAACTGCTTGAACAATTCCAGAAATGTTCTAAAATTCACTTTCTGACTAGTTGTTCGGGTTGCGACAAACCACAGACTGGTGGGAGCAGAGAACTGACAGCAACCTAACGATGCTATTGATTCCATCGACAACAATAGCCCCTAGTCGTCCACGCCTCCGATATTAGTTCCACCAACTGGATGAATTAGATTGACATATGTCCGCAAATTTGAGCTGTGCAGGCTCCTAGAGGTTTTTGTTTTTAAAAGGTTTTTAATGGTTGTATGTGAACTGTGTAAGATATATAGTGCTCAGTAAGGAGGGATGGAAGATATTATAACTAAATCAACAAACTAACCAGTTAATTAGCAAAGCTGGGTAGTTTTAAGAAGCTAAATTCATTCAGTCAGTCGAGATATCCATTGAAACTGTTTATGTACTACACAGTCCGTCAACATTGCAACGAATTGTTCCTTCTTTCTTACACTTTCACTTTCAACACAACATATCTCGGCCCTAAATGGCCATCTTCAGGCGTCTTACTATGCTAAAACAGCTACACTACAATAATATTGTCCATTCGTCACATATGCGACTGAACGCTTCATATTTTAGAACGTCAAAATCGTAGCTAATATCCACTGAATTTATGCAACCTGGAGATTCATGACTGCGTACAAAGTACCCTGTCACTAAATTATGTTCTGATGCAGCTCTGAAGCCCGTGGCTACGTCTAGAAAGTTGATTCAAGTCAATATAAATATCTCTCCTTGCGTGAAGGATGTGTCACTATGACGAAATAGACTAATTTTCTTACGGAAGATATATATTTAATTACATATTTATTTTGAATTCGCCGATGTGTTAAAAGACTGTGGTGGAAAAGGTCATATAGGGTAGTGTTTCTCAACCGCCGGGCCGCGGCCTGGTACGGGGCCCTCGTCTAATAGAAAAAAGAATTTACCGGGCCACGGTCAGGCAAAAGTTGAGAAACACTGATCTAAGGGACCCACAGAAAACTAAGAACATGTTCATGTCTCGTCATCAGAATGCAGGATAAAATAAACGAAAGCAACGGGTCCTTGGAGAATGTGCAGAATTTAAATCCTTTGGAAATAAAATTAACAATGAATGTTGCATTCACAGAAAGAAAACTGAAAAGAGATTAAATTTAGGAAACTCTTGCTACCACTCGGATCTGCTATTTGCAAGCCTACAAATTAAAATATATGAAAATAATCTCTCACTTAGGGCACGTATTAGGTAAGAGTCTATAAGAACGGGAGGTTTAGGAGAATACAGAATGATCCAAAAGTCTCGATCCATTTTCGTGAATTCATTAATCGGGATCGGGACTTTTGGATCACTCTGTACTTGGAGCTATGAGGTGGTGACCGTCTCTGCGGTCTAGTGGTCAGAGTTCCTGGCTACAGATACAGAGGTTCCGGGTTCGATTTCCGGTGCTACCAGATTTTCTGAGAAGTAATGGGTCTGGAACGGGGTCCACTCAGCTTCGTGACGATAATTGAGGGGCTATTTCAAGGAAATGGCGACTCCGGTCTAGAAAATAGAGATTAACGGCCGTGGGAATACGTTGCGCTGACCACGCGACAGCCTCTATCCGCTAAAATTGGCACTAACTTCGCCGACAAGCGGCGGTCGCTCGGTCGGTATAGTTCGCTTGCGGACTACAGCCCACGGAGTTGTTTTTGAGGTGGAAATAGGAGCAGGCTGACGGAAGTTGAATAGTGGGGAGCTCCATAAACTGCACCCCTAATGCTATGAAGATTAGATGGACAGGATATGCAGCACACATAATAGCTTAGAAATTTGTTTGAAAAAAGTAAAGGGAAGACATCATTTGAAGGACATAGGCATAGCTGGAAAGATAAGATTTAAAATGGATCTTACAAGATTTGAAGATGTGAACTGCGTTCGTTTGTCTCACTAGAAAATACAGTGAAGGGCTGTTGTGAAGTCGACGTTGAAATTGGACAACTTCTTGATCAGGTGAGCGAATGTTTGTTTCTCAAGGAAGGACTCTGTTCCATGAAATTAATAGACAGGATTAGCGAGCGTATTTGACTCGTCGGTAGCGTAGTTGGTTGAGGCACTACTCTACAAGCCTGAAGATCGCTGGTTCGAATCCCGAGAGGGCCATTGGATTTTTTTCAATTTACCTAATCCTTCCAGCCGCACTATGGCCCTGTGGTTGACTCAGCCTCTAACAAAAATGGGTACCAGGAATCTTCCTGGGGGGTAAAAGGCGGCCGGCGAGTAAGGGTGACAACCTTACTGCCATCTATGAGCCGATTGTCTAGACAAAATGTGGGAGCCTCGACGTCTCACAGCGTTATGGGCCTTCACGTTCTGTCACAGGGATGGCTTTACAATTTTAAGTTTTATTTGAGTCGTCTGCAATTCCAGCAGCGATTCAACTATCGCTCGCAGAATTCTTGTGGTCGGCATTTGCAATTGTTTGCTCTGTCTTATCGCCGATAATTATGGATGCCAGGAGGTCATTTTGCTTTGCCGAACAAATAGTAATTGTTGATACGTGAGCGGATTTCCTTAGCACACAGGCATCTTGTAGCAGAGACTGCGATAATCTAAGGTTATCACAATTTTATGCAACTATGAGAAAGTGTTACAGGAGTGCGTGATCTCTGGAGTAAATATGATTATTATTACTTCCAGCAAGGGCGTTTATTAAAACGTTTCTGATGCTGATGTAAATGCCGAAACGCAATATCCACAAGTGCAATTCTGTCTCCTGATTTTCTCTCTAGAATCGCTGTTCAGTTCAATGGCTAATTCTACGAATATTGACTCCTTACAGAATTTTCATTGGATTTTAAAATTTCAATCCATTTTTCTCATTTAGTATCTTTATGTTCACAATAGTTTTATCTACCCAAACCCGAGAATAGGTGTGCTATTTTCTCGAATATTTCATTGCAAATAAGTTCTAAAAGTTTGTGACAATTGTACATTAATATACGACCGCATCTGTGGTCTAGTGTTCAGAGTTCCTGCCTACATATCTAGAGGTCACGGGTTCGATTCCCGGTGCTACAAGATTTTCTGAGAAGTAGTGGGACTGGAATGGGGACCACTCAGCCTCGTGAAGATAACTAAGGAGCTACCTGAATGGAAAAGTAGCGGCTCCAGTTTAGAAAGCCGAGATTAAATGGCCGTGGAGATCCATTGCGCTGACCACTTAAAAGCCTCTATCCGAAAAAGTTGGCACTAACTTCGCCGACCAGTGGCGGTCGCTCGGTCGGTATAGTTCGCTTGCGGACTATAGGCCACAGAGTATATTTTTTGTTGTTGTTGGTACAGCGATAAAATTATTGTGTTTTTGAACACTATCTATTGTCCTGTTCTTATTTAAAACACGACATTTCGGAGACAGAATTTTGTCTCGGCCTTCGGCTAAGAATCTACTCAGTTCGGCCCATTCTATAGAGTTAGTCCCTATCACCGGGCGTCTCAGAATAAATATACTCCGCATTTCCATCGCGCAGATCAAAATGTGAACGAACGTTGCTTAAGGAAATAATAGCTTTTTGTTCTGGGAATCATAGGAAATTCTTAAATACAGTCTGGGATTATAAGTCTTTTCACTGTGACACCTGATATTGTGTTACAAGTTCTCCACCAATTTGGAGCAATATTCTGCCTCCATATGAACCTCAGTTTGGAAGCATTACATTCGTTCGAAACGTTGGTAAACATTTGCCAGACTACCCGGCGTCATTTCTTCATAGTCACGGCCATAAGAACCTCAAATCTCAGATGGTACACGTAGTTCCACGGTAAATGTTAAAAGGTTTCTCGGACATCCAAGTTACACGTATAATGGAAGAGTTAGTTCAAACAATATATTTTCTGACATATATCAGAGGCGTCTGGTTCGAGCCCCGGTCGAGGTCCTGCTACACTGACTGAGGATTTCCACCACGTTTGACAGCCCATTAAGGCGAACAGTACCTATAAGAAGTTGATGAAGATTTAATCTCAATTAATTTTTGGGAGCCGGGATAGCGTAGACGGTATAGCGACTGGCTACGAACTGGACGACCGAGGGGTCGGAATTCGAGTCCCGGCAGGGTCAAGAATTTTCTCTTCTCCACGTCGTCCAGACCGGGTCTGGGGCCCACCCAACCTACTATTCAATGTGTTCTGGGGCTCTTTCCCCGAGGGTAAAGCGGCCAGTGCTTGAAGATAAGCACTCACCTCCAACTAGTGCCGAGGTCAAGAAAATGTGGATCTATACATCCACTCCCCCATACGCCTTCATGGCGTAGTGCTTAATTAGTTAAGCACAGGGACAACTTTACCTTTTTCAGCTAATTTACAGTTTACAATAGCCTACATAAATATTATCTCATTTAAGCAGTTGAGACAGTGTCATTAAATAACATACGACGCAGTTTTCGATCCAGTATCCTATTATCGTAATTTCAAGGCATCAAAGTGCTTACTTGTTGCTACCGGCATGAGAGCGGAAGACCTGTGACCTAGCACTTCAGCAGGTCAAGGTAAGGACTTCAGGAAACTTGTCGGTGAATAGTCGTGTTCAAGGTGAAGTTCAGCTCAAGTGAAACATGGGGCAAAAGTCATAGAAATCGCCAAGTTCACATGATCTTCTGTCCTTGCGTGTTTATGAAACTGTTTGTTCTTTCTCACTAGCACATTTTAATTACATCGCAGTGAACTCGCCAACAGTGACTTATGATATTGTATAACTCCGTAAGGTTCATTAATAACCACTTAGCAAACAAATTTTGATCCTATTTTTGAACGATTGAGCTATACAAGCGTAGGCTGACGTTTCGGAGATCATTATCTCCTCTGCATCTTCATTCGTCAAGAAAAGCAATACTACCGGCCTATAGACCTGTAAATAAATAGAGTAAAACCATCCCTGTAACAGGCCGTGGAGACCCATAGAGTTGTGAGACGTCGAGGCTCCCACATTTTCTAGACAATCGGCTCATAGATGGCGGTAAGGTTGTCAGTCTTAAGCGCCGGCCGCCCTTTACCTCCAGGAAGATACCTGGTACTCATTTCTGTTAGATGCTGAGTCAACCTCAGGGCCACAATGCGGCTGGAAGGATTAGGTCAACTGAAAAATCCAATGACCTCATCTGGAATTGAACTGGCGACCTTCCGGCTTGTAGCATAGTGCCTTAACGGCCTTAACCAACTACGCTACCGCGTTTCCCCCTCCTATAGACATGTAGTATGAGTATTCGCTTCGTAGATGGAGACAGGGTAGTTATCTCAAAGTCGACAATATGGCCAACATTTGTACGATTCCTGCGCCTAGAAGCGACATTCACATTAGCATTCGATAGTCATGTATCAGTAAACTAACTAGCTAGCCTTCGTGCCAACTTACGTAATGAAACAACTATTTAGATATTTAGCTACATATCTGATTGCCTACGTAACTAACAACTTACTTATCTACCCATTTGCCTATCTACATGTCTACCTAAGTAATAAAAACCGACAGGTTACCTTCACACATGCAAAGGTTTTTATTGTTCCACTCACAACAAGTTTCGGCCAAGATGGGTCATTATGAGGTGAATCGTGAGAAATATACAAATTGCGACGTAATTCATACAAAACTACAATCACCCCGTGGCTTGAGTCCGCAAGCGAACTGTACCGACCGAGCGACCGCCGTTTGTCGACGAAGTTAGTGCCAACTTTAGCGGATAGAGGGTGTCGCGTGGTCAGCGCAACGAATCCCAGAGGCCATTTAATTTCGGTTTTCTAGACCGGAGAAATATGACGTATTACACATCTTATTGTGCATGGATTCATTTACAGGGATATACATGTGTATTTCGGCTTGTAGAACAGTTGCCATGCAACGACTTCGAGATGGGCGGAATACCAGGGCCGTTTCTGGGCAACGGCTCTTTAAATACATTCCCGTAGTTTGGAAGCAGATTCTTAATAATGTAACATTTGGACTACAACAATGGAGACGGAGTGTTTCTACGTGGTCCATGACGAAATGTTATAAGTAAGGAACAAAATTAGTGGAAAGTGAGTTCTGTACGGGAATATCTGAAGAGAGGACTTGAACCAGAGGTAGAGGAATAACCACTGTTGGAGCAGTTACTAGGAAACATCTAGTAACAGACTGAGAACACTAGACTGGGTGCTCTAGTGAACTGCAAAATGTGTGAATAGCGATGGTGTTATAGTTATTTGTAGTTACGACTTGTAAGTGGTCAATAAATCTATTCACAAATCCAAACTCCATATGTGGTCACATATACACGTGGCAATATGTTCATTTTCAAACCGATGACGCAATTGATTCGACTTAAAAATTAACGCAGCTCACCTCTGCTTCTCTGCATTCTTTGAATTCTCTATAGGACATTAACAGAGGTTTATTTCAAGACTCGAATAAGGCCTGTAGTCTATGGGCGTAACACTGATTAAATTGTAAGTTACAAAAGATATACGAATTGTTAATATTGTGCCATAGAATGTTAAACAAAGCATTAAACGAAGAAAGTCGTCTTCTGGGTTTTGGCGCCGTGTATTCTTCGTTTTGGCCGACGTTTCGGAGGAACGTATCGCCTCCATCTTCAGAGCAGGTGAATGGCTTGTGAATGCAGAAAGCAGTAGCTGTAATGATTAGGAAGTGAAAGGATCTGCCATTCACCTGCTCTGAAGATGGAGGCGATACGTTCCTCTGAAACGTCGGCCAAAACGAAGAATACACGGCGCCAAAACCCAGAAGACGACTTTCTTCATAGTCATCGCCGTGAAAACCTCAAAACTTACAAAGCGTTAAACGCCCATTCAATTCCCTTATTCACGTGCCTATTATTGAAGCCGTAGGAAGCAGTCCCACAGACCGACTCCATGTCTCCCTCGAATTGTTAAGCTTCTGGCTTCAGTGTAGTTCCCCTGAATTCGCTCCAGTCACATGACCATTCTGTTCACGGCAGTGCTGATGAAAACTAACAACCATGTGTTAAACTTCGCTAGCAACAAGAATTTTGGTTTGGTTGACTTATGTCACAGGTGACTGGACTGGGTTATAACAGCAGGCACAAAAGAGGAAGCCTTGAACGTCACTGTTCCGTAATCTTAGTACAGCTGTGTGTTTTTTTTTGCTAATGGGGTGGGACTAAGTCCCTTGTACTGCGGCCACTTCTGGCCTATTGTACCAGCCCCAGATGATATGTGAGGGTGATTGTAGAGCAATTAGTGGAATGAAGATTGGCAGAGGACACCGAAGTACTAGGAGAAAACCTGCCCCAGCGCCCCTTTGTCCGCCACAAATCCCACTTGGCCAGACCCGGGATCGAACCCGGCCCGCCGCGGTGGGAAGCTATGGCGCGGCCCCAGCTATATATCACTGCCAAGTATTTACACGATAATCTTTGACTCGGTGGTTTGTTATCAGCTGATTAAGAGCTTCGCTATTGCATTTACTTCAAGCGCTCTTCACGGTGAACGCAGAAACACACAAGCACACTCAACCCTGAGCCACCACATACTCATGGCATGAAGAAATTAAATATCATGAAACATTGTGCTTTTGAGAACATAATTCTCCTTAGCATAAAGTTCGTGACATAATTGTTCCTTCTCTGTAATTAATTTTCTTGCGAAGCTGCGATAACAGCAGAAGTTTGCACGGTACATGTAACCTGTTGTGCACACGCTGCTCCATTCACAAACACGAACTACTTGGTTCATGAGGAAACATAGTTCTAAGGGTTCTACGCCCTTCAACCTCACCCACAAACTCTGTACGCCATCTTTGCAAACAAAGCTCTCTCCTTCTGCTCTGGAAACTTAGCATTGTATCTCATGTGCAGGAGACACCAATACCTAATTCCAAAAGACTGAGTAATGGTCGAGTAGTCATTGCGTCTTCCGCGAGGGCGATGTCAATATCTACTTCTTCCGGAATTCAGATTCTTGATCGTATAAACACTGAATCTTGTAAGTAAGATCTGGAAGAGTTGAAGATTGCATATTAATACAATAATTGTGTTCCTGGACATTCAGCAGGTTAAGATTTCAAATCATTTCACTGCTTTATGAAATGCAAGGTCCATGACATTGCTCCGTAAGGCTTCACGCTGAGAGTTCCACATTACAATAATCGTTCTCCTAAGAAAACTTTTCGAGACAGCAAAGCCGTGGTAAGAGATGGGATCCGGTTCTACCGTTTCAAAAAGGCCATAGTGAACAAACAAATCAACGATCTGGAAATTTTCTTCCGGAGATCCATAAATCAATCAGATTGACTCCGCATCCTGGCAGCAGTGGAAACCTCCTTCAGACACAATTTTCTTAAACAGATGGAAATTCAGATTAGAAAAATTCTAACCCTGAAATACTCCACCGAAATCCTGCGACCCAAAATCTGTTCATGAGTATGAGATATCTGTCCTCAATTTATCCGATCATATTCTCGCAGAATCAGAATAATCGGCGCTTAAGATAGTTCCTAATTTTACAGTAACAAAAGAGTGTCTAATTTTGACATGTTATGTGCAGCTGAATTTGCAGCGTACAAATTTCCAGCCGGCCTCGGTATGGACTTCTGTTAGAGAATTCGATGTATGTTGGAAAAATCAAAATCTTTGGCACCCACTATAACTAGAAAGGAATCCATGGCGTTGAAATATGTAAAAGATAACAAAGAAACAAGAATTCTACAATCTTACAAAGGAAATTGCACAGTATGTTGAAGGGGTCCATACACAACGAGAAGATAACCAGTGTGCTAGGACCAGTGGTTTATGAACTTATATGTAAACATCCAAAGCCTCGAATTGAGAGGAAGATACAGAAACTACTCTTCTTTTTTTTTTTTCCTTGGCACTACAGCCCCAGTGGGCCTAGGCCTACCTCCATGAACTTCTCCGTACACTTCGGTTTTTGTAGCTCTTACACGTTCGGTAGGACTCCCTGGGCGAGTGATCAGCTCGTCGCAATGCCTCTAGCTGTACACAAACACAGAAGAACGCACACACACAAAGTAAACATCCATGCCCTGAGTGGGATTCGAACCCACGATCCCGGTTTCCAAGCGAACGAAGACAGTACATGCCTTAGACCGATCGGCTACCGTGACCGGCGACAGAAACTTCTTACCAAGCATAAAACTATCTTTGACGTTACCTTGAAACATAAGCTGATTGCCACAGTAAACCATCTCACCTTAATGGACTTCCAAAGATACATAAATCTGACATCCCACCTAAACTAATAGTGAGCTCTAGTGATTCTCCCTGTTATGATCCAACAGATTTTATCCGTAAGATACAGAGTCCTCTAGTTGACAACACAGACGCCTTCGTGAAGAATTTGGAACAAACAAAAAAAAAACTCTGTGGCTTTAGTCCGCAAACGAAATATACCGACCAAGCTTGTCGCTTCGCTTGTCGGCGAAGTTAGCGCCAACTTTAGCGGATAGATGGTTCCTTGTGGTCAGCGCAGCGGATCCCCACGGCCGTTAATCTCGGTTTTCTAGAACGGAGCTGCTATTTCCTTGAAATATCTTCTCAATTATTCTCAAGAGGCTGAGTGGACCCCGTTCCAGACCCACTACTTCTCAGAAAATCTAGTAGGGCCGGAAATCGAACCCGGGACCTCTGGATCTGTAGCCAGGAACTGTGACCACTAGACCAGAAAGGCGGTCGAAGAACTCGGAACAGTTCACAAAATTAATACAATATATCAAACTTCAAAATCAAAACTGCCTTGTAAGTTTTGACGTCAGTCTCCTCGCCAACGTATCAGTGGAAAAAAGTCTTATAGGTCATAAGAAATAGACTCAACACGGATCCTTCTTTTCCAGAATGCTCACTTTTACAATCTGAAGACGTAAGGTAATTCTTGGGCATCTGTTTAACAACTCCATGATAACAGAGTCAGGATAAATTCTATCAAAAAGGTGGGAGGGGTATGATAATATGAAACTCACAATGTCCAATGGTCAGTACAGCCAGGTCGCTATTAATGCGATATCCGATTTCGTATCAATTGTACGATGTACAACGACACCAGGTGGCGCTTAATTCAGTTAATGCGAAGCTAGTGCACGCGCACTTGAGGTTACCGTTAGGGTTTAGATGCTGCAACTTCAGTGTGCACTTGTTTATCTTCGCGCATGCGTGTGCTGCTGCCTGCCATAAAAGGCTTTACTTTTCGTGATTTGTTTTATTCGTATTAAGAAATTCCCTTAATAAAATGGACACAAGGAGGATTCCTTCAGATAAAAACACTACAAGCGCAAAAAGAATAGGCTTGTTATTATATTCACTCACTCACTCATGGAGCTGGGTCCTCCTTGAGAAGCTGCTAATTGTGTAGCTACTCAAGAATTTCCCAGTGTTTTATGAAACCCGAAGGTCCATTACCATGTCCACAAGAGCCCTCCACTGGCCCCTATCCTGAGCCAGATCAATCCAGTCCATACCATCCCATTCTATCTCTCTAAGATCCATTTTAATATTGTCCACCCACTTACGTCTTGGTCTTCCCAGTGGTCTCTTTCCCACCAATATCTTATATTCATTCCTTTTCTCTCCATTCGTGCTTCATGCCCTGAACATCTCATCCTCGATTTGATCATTATAATTACACTTGGAGAAGAGTACAAGTTATGAAGCTCCTCATTATGCACTTTCCTCCAGCCTCCCGTCACTTTATCTCTCTTCGGTCCAAATATTCTCCTCAACACTCCGTTCTCAAACACCCTCAGTCTATGCTGCACCCTAAACATCTGAGACCAAGTTTCACACTCATACAGAACCACAGGAAAAATTATAGTTTTGTATATTCCGATTTTTATGTTTTTGGACAACAGACGAGAAGACAAAAGATTCTGGACTGAATTTTAGCGAGCACTACCCGAGTTCAATCTCCTCTTAATTTCCTTTTGGATCAAATTTTGATTTGTTACTGTTGTTCCTAAATATTTGAACTGTGCCACATTTCCAAATGATCTGTTAGCTGTCTTTATGTCATGATTTTGTCCTGCATTCTGGTGACGAGACAGGAACGTATACATAATTTCTTCTGTGTTTACTTCTAGACCAACCTCCTTACTAGCGTCATTTTAAGTTTGTGTATTTTTCTTTATGGAATTTGTATTATCACCCAGTAGATTCACATCATCAGCAAAAACCAACAGCTGATATGTCCCATTTAATTTCAGTCCCATCTGATATTCCTGAACCTTTTAATGGCATTATCCATCGTCCTGTTTATTTCTCAAAACATAACGTTTCGGACACTGGATTCTATTCCCGCCCGCGAGTGAAATCTACTTAGTTGTGTCCAATAGATAGAATTAGTCCCTATCTCCGGAGTAGACTAGATAATGTCCAGAAACTTGTAGCAATGTACCATCGTCAGAGACTTTTTGTTCTTACTTCTCTCCTAACTGAATCATAGGCGCTTATTCTGTGTTTGTGTTGTACTGTGTATAGGTAGCTGTCTTGTGACGGAGTCCTACCGACTCTGTATAGGATTACGAAACTGAAAAAGCGGCCAGGGCCTAACAAAGGGCTGTAGAGACTGCAGTGGAAATGTATCATGGAATAGTAATCCAGATTTAGCGGCAAGGCTAGAAATCCTTCAAGGAACTGTCTATAAATCAACGAAAAGTGATGAAATATTTGGAGTGACAGGTGAATCACACGGGAAGAGGTTGTGAGTTTGGGTTCTTTGGGGTTGGGGATGTATAATCTGTGGTTCAATTGTCACATTGCTAATCGTTCAATCAGTCAGCAAGTTACATTGGTAAAAGTTAATTACTGCAGATAAAAATTAGTGCTTCAAATTCGGATTTGCTCTTGTAAATTTATTCACGCTACATACACTTTTCTTTTAAGTTTCATTTAATATTCGCCATATAAAAAAATATTTCAGATAAATTTGTAGATGCCAGTGAGTTCTAAAACTGAAGGGATAGAGGGAAAACAAAAATAATACAGAAGAACGGGAATTTCTTTTAAAGTAGGACAAGGTTCTTAAAAGACCACACAGCCAAGAAGTAAATAAATCATCGTCAATGAAATGTATAAGTTATGTAATATTTTCTTTGTGTTGTGGCACATTTTTGAGGAGCCACGATAGCGCAGTCGGTATAGCGACTGACTACGGGCTGGACGACCGAAGGGTCGGAGTTCCAGTCCCGGTAAGGTAAAGTTGTCCTTGTGCTCAACGAATTAAACACTACGCCATGAAGGCGTATAGGGGAGTGGATGTATAGATCTACATTTTTCTTTTCCTCGGCACTAGTTGGAGGTGAGCGATCAGCTTCATACTCCTGCCGATTTACCCCCGAGGAAAGATCCCCCGGGACCCATTTAATAGGAGGTTGGGTGGACCCCCAGAGCCGGTCTGGACGATTTGGAGAAGAAAAAATTCTTGATCCTATCGGGACTAGAACTCTTATCCCTTCGTCGTACATCCCGTAGCCAGTCGTTATACTGACTACGCTAACCCGACTTCCTTCGAGTCCCGGTAGGGTCAAGAATTTTCTATTCTCCACGTCGTCCAGATCGACTCTGGCGTCAACCCAACCTCCTAACCAATGGGTAAAGCGGCCGGGGCGTGAAGCTGACCATTCATCTCCAGCTAGAGCAGTGGTCAAGAAAATGTTGATCTATACATTAACTCCCCCATACGCCTTCATGGCGTAGTGCTTAATTAATTAAGCACAAGGACAAATTTACCTTTGCGTTTTGTGGCATATTCTTGAGATAAGTGATACAGTTAAACGTGGGATTCGTATAAAATTATATCCGCATTTCACCAGTCAGAAACAAAATTTAATTCGAAGGATAACATTTGTTGCCACTAGCATTTAATTTCGTCAGAATCCATTTAGGATTTTCGGAGATGAAACATGAGGAGAAACAGATTCTGTCTCCAAAATATGTATAAAAGATTTGAGGTTTCCACGGCGGTACTATGAAGAATGTCGTCTTCTGGGATGTGTCGCCGTGTACATCCTGTGTGAAGCGACGTTTCGGAGGAACGTATCACCTCCATCTTCAGGGTAGGAAAATCCGCGAGGGAGGAACCAGCTTGAGCAGGTGGCTGCAGACATATGGAAGAAGATGGTATTGTATTATCCAAAATATGTGTTCATTTCATGCAGTTGCCGTAAATCGTGCAAAATAGGAATTACTTCCCGTAGGACGTGCGAATATCTGTTAATAATATGATAAACCTGTTAATTATCACTGCTCAGACTTAATTTTTTTCTCTTGGCACTACAGCCCCAGTGGGCCTAGGCCTACCTCCATTAACTTCTCCGTTCACTTCGGTTTTTCTAGATCTTATACATTCGGTAGGACTCCTTGGGCGGGTGATCAGCTCGTGGCAAGGCCTCTACCAGTACACAAATACAGAAAAATGCACACACACAAAGTAAACATTCATGCCCTGGGTGGGATTCGAACCCACGATTCCGGTTTCCAAGCGAGCGAAGACAGTACATGCCGCTCAGACTTATGATGTCAGTTAACTGGAGCAGACTCATTCTTTGGAAGACAGAATGAAATGAGGCTTTCACCCCCGGGACAGGGGCGCAGTAGACCGAGCCTAAGCAGCGCGTGCCGTCCTACCCTTCACCTGGCACTCATTCGACAGTCAATATGGAGCCCCGACTGGGACTCTGGCCATCTGTCGCGTCACACATTTCCAAGTATACTTGAAACCACGTGGAGTAGTGCAAGTTTCTTCTAATGTTAAGTTGCAGTCATTAAATGAAGCAATACGAGTTCATATGACATAAACAGGAACACAAGAAAAATCTCGTCTAAAAGTAAGAGGAGGCTAATGAGATCATCTTGCTACATGTGTGCCTTTATTTTCTCCTAACACGCCACAATAGAGACGCCAGAAGGCACGGCCTTTACTAGGCAACGACTTCGTAAGCACATCATGCCGCTGTCCCGTCATTTGCCAGAAGGGATACTATCAGTTTGCGCAGTCGATATACCTGCTGAGATTCAAACCGGCAACATCCCGAATACAAGGCAGAGAAATTACCGTTTGAACCATATTCATGATCCTCTTCAAACAAGATAAACCGGTGCATTTGTAGACGTTGTAACAAAACGGTACTCTCAAGAACTATATATATTTTTTCTATATAACAAAGTTTACTATCTTACTACACTAAGGCCGCTATCAGTGTTGGACACTGTCCAATATTTGTGGTGTATCGGCTGGGCAATACAGGCATACCCCAGACAATATACAATGTTTAATATAATATTCGTACGATGAGTCGACCGTTGCCACAAATTCTGGGAAAATATTTATGTTGCATGCTGTTATAAAGGAAAATATTTCGTTTATAAAATCCTAAATGTTAAACTGAACAAGATATATTCGTCATTTTACCTGTGAAACTGGTCTCACTCTCGAAACATCGACTTGCAAGGCAAAGATTTTCCCCACTCTCGAAACATCGACTTGTAAGGCAAAGATTTTCCCGTGCTTAACTCGCCAAGCATTACGCCATGAAGATGTATTGCGAAGCGGATGTACAGATGCATGTATTCTTCATCTTGACACTTGTTGGAAGTGGGTGATTAGGTTCACGTTTTGGCCAATACCCCGGGGAAGGAGCCTCTGGTACCTATTGTATAGGAGACTGGGAGGGCTCCAGATCCGGTCTGGACGACGTGGAGGAGAGCAGCCACCGATTGGTGGTAACGTATGTAAAACACAAGTCTGGGATGATATGGATCAAAAGGAGATGATGCAACAACAATGAAGGAAGATGTTCACCGTTTCCACTTTCCAAGAAACAATGTTAGGGCGATTAATCCAAGAATAAGACAGCAGCGAAGATGTTCAACTGACGGCAGCGAGAAGACAGGCAATCAACGTTCAGTTTAGTGACTGAACTACAGACCAGGCGGTCGGAGCGTGAATCTGATCACTCACCTCCATCTGTTGCAGAGGTAAATGCTTGGAGCTATATCTCATCTCCCCATTTACATTCTTCTTGCGTAAAATGTAAAAAAAAAAGAATACAAAGCTATCCCTGTAACAAGTAGTGAAGGCCCATTGGGTTTGAGACGTAGAGGTTCCCAAATTCTAGACAGTCGACTATAAGCCTTACTCGCTGGCCCCCTTTACCCACAGGAATGTTTGTTGTGTTCGTTTCTGTTACAAGCTGAGCCGACTCCAGGGCCATAACGCGGCTAGAAGGATTATGTCATTCCAATGACCTCATCGGGAATAGAACCCGCAACCTTCTAGTCTGTAGCATAGTGCCTCAACCAACTACGCTACCATATGTCCCCCATTATTGTTCCGTATAACGTAAATAATACAATACCGTTTGCACTGGAGTATGGAGAAAAAACAGAAAACAACCCAGTCAGGAGACTCAGTCTTTGAGCAGAGATTCAAACGTGGGACCTCCGAAATACGAGTTAGGACTGCCAAGCACATGACGGCATCTTCTGGTCTCTAGGCGTAATTGTGAAGATATCGTCCTAGAGTTGAGAATATTAACGAGAGGGACGCGCAACATAACAAAACAGGCAGAACAATCCGCCACTTCGAAAATATATGCGCATAGAAGGGACAGCATAGTAACGAGCAAAAACCATGATACGGAAGCAGAGCAGCTCCCTCGTGTATAATTTATAATTTTAAAACACCTGATTATGGCCTTATAGGTCAAAACTTGTAGCATGCAGCTTTTAATAAGTTGAAATCTGTATGACGTGTAAATAACGTGTGAATAACTTCTAGTAAGTTTTGAAGAAACACTTGCCGCATGTGAGACTGTGAGACTGCGAAATCATTGGACGCTACACGAAAAATATACCCTCAAGTGAACTGACTCAGGATAGCGCTCAATGGCAAGTTTTTGTGTACACGTTTATGGACATTGTGATTTAGTAAATTCAGGGAACTTCTTGGCAACTGAAGCGAGATTCCATTAAGAGCAATGAATGTACAACAACCTGTTGCTACAGCGCGTTTGCTGAGAACATGGGACGTGCAGTTTGCCCGTGATGCCATGTCTCGGAGCAACCTAATGACCTCCGTCTGGCAGATACAGGCATGGATGGGGTTCACTTCGCACTATGTCACTCTCTTCTGAAGATGGTAATTTTCCAAAGCGAGACGTCATGTGAACAGCACACAGGGCCAGAGTTCACTCTGCTCTAACATCGAAGAGTACATGTAGTCTGCACAAGCACTTCTTCTTCTTCTTCTTCTTCTTCTTCTTCGTCATGATTTTGTTTTCGAAATCATGAGCCACGATAGGGCAGTCGGTATAGCGACTACCTGCGGGCTGGACGGCCGAGGGGTAGAAGTTCGAGTCCACGTAGGGGCAAGGTTTTTCTCTTCTCCAAGTTGTTCAGACCTGTTCTGGGTTCCACCCAACCTCCTATCCAATGGGTACCGGGGGCTCTTTCCCTTTGGTAAAGCGTGAAACTGAACTCTTAATTCTGAACAGTGCCGAGGTCAAGAATACGGGGATCTATACGCCCCCTCCCATACACACCTTCATCTCATATTGCTTTATTAGTTTAGCACAGGGACAATTAATTTTAATGGATATTAATTTGTAAATAGTGATCTTGAAAGGAAGCCGATCACTGCGACCGCGCGGTCTAAGGTAGGCCGCACACCGGCATGCGTCAAGACATGTAACAGTTAAGACACGATGTCTGCGACATGACATCAGCATGACTCATACCGGTGTGCGGCGGTTTTCATAAACTCATTCGTTTCAAATGTGTTTCTTTTTTCGTCATGTCGCAGACATCTGTCTTGACTGTTACATGCCCTGACGCATGCCGGTGTGCGGCTTACCTAAGGCCTGAACCGTCTTCGCTCGCTCGAACACTGGGATCGTGGGTTCGAATCCCACTCGAGACATGGATATCTGTGTGCCAAAAAGGAAGGACATTTCACAGACACAGTACACACAGAAACGACTCCCAGAGTGGACGAACCATACTATACGCGAGTTTGAATTAAGACATATAGATGAATAATCTTAACAAGTTTTAGTATATACAAATTTTATTATAATTGACGAATAATGTACTTTCTAAATAATTTTATGAAAGACACAAGATGGCAAACAATGTAATAGCTTAGCGTAAATAACGAACCTGAAGATGGCACTATGTTGCCGAAACATGTAGTAAGAAGCGACATATGAAATTGAGTGCACTACAAGACGGCCATTACATACATATCATGGATGAAAATCAGTGCAACAGGACGCTAAAATACAACATTATAATTATATTTTGTTATTAGCAGCTTTTGGGGTACGTCTATTCAACATTCCTGACATACAGCTTTGCCCTGTTTAATATCATGTTTACTGAAAGCTGAAGCAAATTTCGTACTCCGCAGTCAGCCCAGTCCCGAATGAGAGATGAAGCCCCAGATGTGAAGACCAAGGATCTAGTAACATGCTACCTGGTCAGGACTATCACAACTCTCCATGTGCGGCGACGGATGGACTGCCAGAAAGTTTGAGGGGAGGTGGCCTGCTCCTTGCCGGTTCGTCCACCATGAATCTCACATGGAGGTCTGGACAAGGGCCTCCGAGGTGAGATATCGGCGTCTATCGGCATGAGATACGGCACGGCCCAACGAATTTACATAAAAAATTATTATCCAGTAAGAATTGCCGCCAGCCACACTATTTCCAGCACAGCCTGATGGACTTCATGAGATATTTACTGCTGCACATGCTACTACTTCTCAGTTCTTGGTTAGCGCGCCAACTTTAGCGGATAGAGGGTGTCGCGTGGTGAGCACGATTCCCCTCGGCCGTTAATTTCAGTTTTCTAGACCGGAGCCGCTGTTTCCTTGAAATAGCTCCTCAATTATCCTCACGAGGCTGAGTGTACCCCGTTCCACACCACTACTTCTCAGAAAATCTGGGAGCGCCGAGAATCGAACCCAGGACCTCTGTATCTGTAGCCAGAAACTATGACCACTAGACCACTGAGAAATTTGCACTAACTTCGCCGACAAGCTCCAGTCGCTCGGTCGGTATAGTTCGCTTGCGGAATCAAGCCACGGATTTTGTTTGTTTGTTTTTGGATAACGCGTGATTGTTTTTATAACAAAGCAAGTGGCAATTATTTTGCTTGTGAGACGGCTTCTTAAACACGATTTCATGTCTTTCACTCCTTTCTTTTTAGTGGAACTGAAAATAAGATAGTGTTATGTAGCCCTCTTTGCCTCGTTAACCATAACCTACTTTTCAATATTTGTAACGAAACAGCAAAGATATATCTTACATAAAGGTTATGGCTTGGTAAACCACTGAATTATCAAGTGGGTTCGTATCTCAAAAGTGGAGGGGGGGGAGCTTTCAGGCACCAAAGCGGGCAGAAATATCAGTGGATGGTGAGCTGGAAATGAATCAGAAAGAAACGGTCGTGGTCTATTTATGTCACTAACCCATATTTTTTTCAAGGAATGAGAAAAATAACAGAAAAATTGGTCTCTGAGTGGAGATTCGAAATCAGAACCTTCTGAACACGGAGCATGAATTTGTACTACTATTCAGCTAAGTCCAACTTGTGACGTAGCAATTGAAAATAGCCATGATATTAGTAAACATTCAGTTCTGAACCGTTGCAGCACTGTGATCCGTGAACATTCCTCAGTGAGTCTCTTTGTTTTCCTGTGAAAGAAGATGCCTTCCGGGGGGAAACGGATTTTCTTGACAAGACGTCTGCTTGCCTTCACAAACACGCAACGGCGAATCGAAGAGAAGTGACGGCATCGCGGTGTTATGGAAATATTAGAATCTTGCTCAGGTTTTGCATATTTGTAAGAATAATACGCGTGAAGAGTCAGAATAGCTCAGTCGATATAGATAATAGGCTCCGGTGTGAAAGATCGGGATTAGATACCAGACAATGCAAGATATTTTTCTCTTCTCCACAGTGTCGAGACCGGTTCTGGAGCGNTCAGTGAGTCTCTTTGTTTTCCTGTGAAAGAAGATGCCTTCCGGGGGGAAACGGATTTTCTTGACAAGACGTCTGCTTGCCTTCACAAACACGCAACGGCGAATCGAAGAGAAGTGACGGCATCGCGGTGTTATGGAAATATTAGAATCTTGCTCAGGTTTTGCATATTTGTAAGAATAATACGCGTGAAGAGTCAGAATAGCTCAGTCGATATAGATAATAGGCTCCGGTGTGAAAGATCGGGATTAGATACCAGACAATGCAAGATATTTTTCTCTTCTCCACAGCGTCGAGACCAGTTCTGGAACACACCCAGCCTCCTATCCAGTGGCTATCGGCACTAAATCGGCAGAAGCGTGAAGCTGAACACACCCCTATCTAGTGCCGAGGTTAAGAATGATGGAGCGATACCTCCACTCCCTCACACATCTTTATGGCATCTTCGTCTTCTTCTTCTACTACTTCTATTCCTGTTGCGCCCACTTCGAAGCGTAGAGCATCCCTGAAAGGCTTCGTTTCACTTCAGTTTCTTAAGCTAAGAGAGTCGGTAGGTCTCCTTGGACGGGAATCGCCCCATCGCAAGGCCGCTACTCAACACAAACTGACATCCATGCCTTGAGTGGGATTCGAACACACGATCCCTCTGTTCGAGCTAGTGTAGACTTAGACCGCGCGGCCACTGTAATCGGTCCCTATTGCATAGTAAGAGTAAAGGTAAAGTTGTCTTTGTGCTTAACTAATTAAGCACTACGCCATGAAGACGTATGGGGGAGTGGATGTATAGATCCGCATTCTCTTGACCTCGGCACTAGTTGAAGGTGAGTGGTCAGCTTCACGCCCCTGCCGCTTTAACCACGGGGAAAGAGCCCCGGTACCCATTGGACAGGAGGCTGGGTGGTCCCCAGAGCCGGTGTGGATGATATGAA
>NW_019724590.1:93109-111540 GCF_002891405.2 Cryptotermes secundus | reverse complement strand
GGGAAGTCATGAAGGGGAGCCCGGGGGCCCTGGGGGGGTAGTGGCAAGGGGGGGGGGGGGGAAGAAAAAGACTGACACAATTCGCCGTCTAAAGCGGTTGACTTAATTACACGCATCACTCAGTTTTAGATAACTCGATGACATTGTCTCAATGTACTAAGTAACAAAAACGGAGACGGTGGAGCCAAAACACTGTGAACACATATCCCACGAATGCACACGTTCCTGAGGTAGTGTAAACGGTCTCTTATTATCAAAGTCTGTCTGCCTAATATCGTCCGCCTCTGTGGTCTAGTGGTCAGCGTTCCTGGCTATAGCTCCAGAGGTTCGGGTTCGATTCCCGGTGCTACAAGATTTTTTTCTGAGAAGTAGTGGGTCTGGAACGGGTTGCACACAGCCTCGTGATGATAACTGAGGAGATGTTTCAAGGAAATAGCGGCTCCGGTCTAGAAAAACGAGATTAACGGCCTTGGGGATTCGTTGGGCTGACCACGCGACACCCTCTATCCGCAAAGTTGGTACTAAACTTCACCGACAAGCGGCGGTCGATCGGTCGGTGTAGTTCGCTTACGGACTAAAATCACGGAGTTGTTTGTTGTTGTTGTCTGCCTAATATCAGCATAATATTTTCTTCTATCTTCACGGTATTCCAAAAGGGGCTTACCAAGAGGTTTCCCCACCAGAAATGTGTACGTGTTATACGTTTAGACCCATATCAATCCCAACCGTGTTTACTTAATTCGGAAGGGGGCAGAAGGTGGATATGGTATATTGTAACTGCCGATCACAGTGGCCGCGCGGTCTAAGCCATGAACTGCCTTCGCTCGCCCGAACGCTGGGATCGTGGGTTCGAATCCCACTTCAGGCATGGATGTCTGTGTGCGTTTATTCTGTATTTGTGTTGTTCTGTGTGTAGGTAGTGGGCTTGCGACGGGCTGATCCCCGTCCAAAAAATCCTACCTACTGTGTATAGGGTCAAGAAACTGAAAGGCGATCAAGGCCCAACAGAAGGCAGTACAGCCATAATAATATAATAATTATACCAGGAAATTGTGTAGAAGAACAGATGAAAATAGCGAAATACCCCAGCCATATTAACTGGTCTCTTGCTCAGTAATTAAGCCAGGGACATTTCAAATACGAATTAGCATGGCTAACTGAAATTATGATAACAAAACCTGAAGATTCAACTTTATTAATATCAAAGTCATGTGTTCAACAAGATCCCAGTCCAGTTCAGTCGAATTCATGTGCTCACGATTTGCGTCACTTAAGTTGGATTTCGTGTTTCCAGCGTCAGAAGTCTTCCTAACCTTTGGAGTACACGGCCCACTAACACCCTCACTATCCTAGTACGATATCCCATAGTTCCCCCCACCCCACCATCTCTGTGTCACATTTAAGTCATTTGTGGCGTATTTCTTTTTCAGGAATTTGTAATTCAATTAATATCCTTCTATAGAAAGCAGTACCAAGCAAACTGCTTAAGCGGTAGAAAAAGGTAAAGCTATCCCTGTAACAGGCCGTGAAGGCCCATGTGGTTGTGAGACGTCGACGTTCCCATATTTTGTCTAGAGAATCAGCTCACAGTTGGTTGTAAGATTGTCAGCCGTACGCACCGGCCCCCCTTCACCCCAGGAAGATTCCTGGTACTCAATTCTGTTAGAGGCTGAGCCGACCCCATGGCCATAGTGCGGCTGGAAGGATTAGGTCAACTGAAAAAGAATCCACCTCATCGGGACTCGAACCCGTGACCTTCCTGCTTGTAGTATAGTGCCTCAACCAACTATGCTACCGCTTAGATTTGTATTTGGGGTCGAATCTCGGCATCTGGACACCGAATTTGCTGGCTAATTTATTTCTGTTGGTTTCTCTCAATCCCTCTAGGAAAATGGCTAGAGCGCACAGCAAACCCAACTTGTGACACCAGTCCAGCATCATCTAAACACAGTCCTTACTGCTATATGCGCTGGACTTTGCTTCTATTTTGCTTAACAGTATCGTGTTATCATGATAAATTTTTCTTCGCTGTTTCCTCCTATTTGTTTCTGAACTTGGCAACCTGGGTTGATTTATAGTTGGAGACATTTGTTCAAGATGTGGTTTGCAAGTAACTTGAAATGTCCTTAGTAATATCTAGACTTCTCTTTCAACTCTGCTCTTCAATCAATGGGCATCACAGGACTATCATCACCAATGTTATAAAAAGAAGAAACTGAAACTCGTCAGTCTATGCTGCACATTATGGAGTAAAGTTCTGAGGTACTGTTCTCGAGTCTGCAGGTCCATCTAATAACTGCTTCAAATGCAAGATCTTTATTTTGCATATTAACTTTGCCGTCGCCTAAAATGACGACTAGCATTTCCGCTGAAAAGTCTTTGAATTCCGGACTATGTAGAGTATTTAAAGGTGTGAAACATATATTTGAGTCATCGGTTTTCAAAGTCAGAACAAAACCAATGCCTCAAAACTTTTGGCGTAAACGTAATTAATTCCATACTTTCGTCAATGCTTCTAATCCAGAATTAGTTGGAATTCAAACACATCTTCTCAGATTGAAAGTTGATTTATTCCTGTGCTGTTTCGCTTTGTTGCTATTAGGCAATGCAGGAGTTACCTAGATTGCAATCTTTTACGAGCTTTAGTCATAATGTCAATACCAAATCTCCAAATGAAATATTTTCTTGTAATTATGTGCTTTACAGTATGACGTAATTCAGTTATCCATACTCAGCTTTAAATATTTACAACACTTTCGCTAATCTACATATTTTACAAAGAAATAAAACCCACACAGTGCTCTTAGAATGCTATGCCTTAAGTGGGATTAATGTGGTCTCCAACAAAACATTTTAATAAGTAAATAAAACTAATATTATCGTGTTAATATTGTTTTATTCTCTACCGCACTAAACGTTATTTTTTTTTATTTATTTACTCAGGAAAGCGTTTTATTGACGGCCACATTAAAACCCCCTTAATCGATACACATAAGGATGCAAACAATAAAGCTGTTATGTCGTCACTAATTCTTACTTGGTAACGGCTTCTAACAATGGAGATGCCGTTGCTTCCGTAAGTGTACTCGTATATCTGTTCTTGTGCTGTATTAATTAAGCACTACGGCATGAAGAAGTATGGGGAAGTATATGTATAGATCCACGTATTCTTGATCTTGACACTAGTCGGTGGTGAATGGTCAGTTTCACACCCCGGTCGCTTTACTCTCGGGGAAACAACCCCCTGTACTCATTACATAGGAGGCGAGATGGATCCAGAACCGGCCTGGACGACGTGGCCGTAGCCAGTTACTATACCGACTGCGCTATCTCGGCCGTATCCTTTGCTACCGTGCTGACGGATAAAGCTAACCATAGACCGTAACTGCCGACTCTCTGCTGTTGAAGGGGGCCAGGGCAGTCAGTGGAGAGTCAGCAGTCACTCTTGTGTTCAGACGTGTCGGGACCCAGCCCATATACGTGTATATGTTTCGAAATGGGGCGTCCTCTTCGACGAGAGGAGGGGGTCGGACTGCTAGATAAAATACAAATAAACACATGTTACATGAAAGGAAGGGGCCGGTTTCCACAACCACAGACAGCAACTGCCACATTTAACTTCTGAACAACTGTACTCACTTCAAAGCACCTGATCTTCATAGAGTCTAGTAAAGTACTCGTCATAAAACATTATTTAAAATACTCTATGGCTTTAGTCCGCAAACGAACTACACAGACCGAGCGACCGCCGCTTGTCGGTGAAGATATAGCGGCTCCGGTCTAGAAAACCGAATCACCAAACATTATTAGAATGAGTAAACCAAGGAGAATGAGGTGGGCGGAGAATATGTCAAGCATGGAAGAGAAGCGAAATGCATATGTTAAAAAGTTGCGTCGATAAACCTGAAGGGGGATGCAATTTGGAAGACATGGATGTAATTGGGCGTGAGCCTCTAAATGGGTTGCAAAGAAATAGGGTTGGAGAATGTGGACTGGATTCATGTGGCTCAGGATAGGAAAGAGTGACAGGATCTTGTGAACAAGGCATTGAACCTTCGGGTTCCGTACGAGGCAGAGAAATTCTTCAGAGGCTGAATGACAGTTATCTTCTTAAAAAGGACTATGTTCCATGGAGTTAGTTGGTTAGCTTCTTAGGTAAAGGTAAACCTATCCCTGTAGCAGGCCGTGAACGCCAATAGGGTTGTGATAAGTCGAGGCTGCCATATTTTCTTTTAAAATCTGTTCACAGATGGAGGTGAGGTTGTCAGCCTTATGCACCAGCCGCCCTATACCCCCCAGGAATATTCCTGGTACTCATTTCTGTTAGAGGCTGAGACGACCCCGGGGCCATAGTGTGGCTGGAAGGAATAGGTAAATTGAAAAAGAAAAAATCCACCTTACCTGGAATCAAACCCGCGACTTGTAGCATAGTGCTTCAACCAACTACGCTACCGCATGCCCCTTTCGCAAAACACCTATTAAAGTGAATGATGACAACCATGTACTGAATTTATTCTTCTTTTAGTTACGTCATCAATCATGATTTGTTCCTGTTGTTCCGAGGTGTGCAATCATATGCCACCGATTTAATGTGGCTGTGGTTGCTTATTTTGCGTCGCCTTAAGCATTTCAAACTACACAGCCTCTAATGGTGGTATGAGAGATGAATAATGAACTGGAAGGGATGCGAAAGGAAGTGTTCATGCCTTAATCAAGTACTATTCCGGCATTTTCCGGGAAGGACTGAGAAAAACAACGTTAATACCTCAAGATATCCGGTGTCCCAGCCGAGATTAGAACCGATCACCTCCCAAATACATGTCTAGAGCTTTGCTGCTACGTCAACCTGCTCATTCTGACTGGAAATTATCTCAGTCCAAACTGTTTGCTGTCTCTCGAGGTGGAAGGTCAGACGGAATAATGACACGCAGGCTATTCAAGGACAGTTTTAATTGGAAGACTTTGGCACTGTAATCTAATCACGAGGGAGTTCTCTGTTTTCTCGATTATTCAATGAAGAGAACATGGCATCAAAATGCATTCGAAGTATTAAAGTTACTGGTGATTCACAATGGCCGTCCCTGCAAAGAACTACACAACAAATTGCCACGAGATACTGATACAATAAAGGTAAGGTAAAGCTATCCCTCTAACAGGCCGTGAAGGCCCATAGGGTTGTGAGACGTCGAGGCTCCCACATCTTCTAGACTGTTGGCTCATAGATGGCGGTAAGTTCAGCGTTATGCGCCGGCCGTCCTTTACCCCCCAGGAAGATTCCTGGTATTCATTTATATTAGAGGCTGAGTCGACCCCAGGGCCATAATGCGGCTGGAAGTATTAGGTAAATTGAAGAAATCCACATCATTGGGACTCGAACCCGCAACCTTCCGGCTTGTAGCATAGTGCCTCAACCAACTACGCAACCGAGTGCCCCTACTTCAAATTTATGTTTTTTTTTCTATTTGAAATGTTTATATCAGTATTTATACGTTTTCTCTGAAAAGGGACTATTTTGTAAACAATTTACCGAATAGACTCATCAGTGTCTCGGCCATTCCACACACAATAACCATTTTAATGTTCTTATCAGGGCTGCGTTCGTATTCGAGCATTGCAGAGGTTTTCCAAATCGCATTTGCTTAGTCGACAGAACTCTCTGGATGCGGATGAGACTCTAACATCTGAGGATAACGCTCTTCCATCTGAATGCATTAAAGAGAAGAATCGGAAAAATGTGTTGGAATCTTTCTTTATGATTCTTGTACCTCATTGTGCATGACTTTCATTTTGACAGAAGCAGATATGTTACTGTAGATACAAACACAACATCTCAAGGCTACAGGCTTCAAACTCCACAAAACAAATTCCGTGCCCTGTAGTCCACAAGCGAACTATACCGACCGAGCGACCGCCGTCTGTCGGCGAAGTTAGTGTCAACTTTTGCTGAAAGAGAGTGTCGCGTGGTCAGCGCAACAGATTCCCACGGCCGTTAATCTCGGTTTTCTAGACCGGAGCAGCTATTTCCTTGAAACTGCTCCTCAGTTATCCTCAAGGGGCTGAGCGGATNGTCGCGTGGTCAGCGCAACAGATTCCCACGGCCGTTAATCTCGGTTCTCTAGACCGGAGCAGATATTTCCTTGAAACTGCTCCTCAGTTATCGGGACCTCTGGATCTGTAGCCAGGAACCCTGACAACTAGACCACAGAGGTACTCATGCTTCACACTCACAGTGAGAAAATATAGAATTTTCTATTCTTTCATTAAACAGTTACCACAAGAGAAATTTGGCTCAAGCTGTGTCAAATCTTATATGTATCCGGGAGGGAGGGGTTACCGGATTCGAATGTCGACCAGGAAATTGCTGACGGATTCTTGTTGGTGGTTTTCCTCAGGGCTTTCAGGCCAAAAATCGGGCCGCAATCTCTTTTCCCCACATGCCTTCCAATTCGTTATTCACTGCTACCCAGTTATTCGACAGTTTGAGCTGCTGACAGGATCAGTAAAATTGAAATGACAGTGAATAATGAATTGGAAGGGAAATGGAATGAAGCGAGCGTCTCCTGTTTTAAGGAATTATTTCCGCTTTGCCCGAGCGACTCAGGAAAACCACGGAGAACCTCAGCCAGAATAGCCGATGTCGCAGTCAAAATTCGAAATGTCCACCGCCCTCATACATAAAACAAAGTTACCACTTGAGCAGAGCGTAGTTAAACAAACTTAATTTTATTAAGTAATTAATAAACAAAATTAATAAAAATTATTTCAAATAAATTATATGAATATTAACGAGCTCTACATTTCAATTCATACGCCTCCGACTGAATGAAAGAAGGTTCCAGGCAAATTTTATAGATTTTTAAATTTGGCTTCATGTACAGTGGGGATTTTCACTAAACAGTATCAGAATTAAATTTTCCAGTTACAGGGCTTCGGTACTAAACTTCGTCGAAATTCGCCAAGTGGTGCCGGGGTTACAAGCCCAAAACTGGCACCAGGACGATTAGAAATATGAATCTTGAAGACCACGTTGTTGGAATTCTGTTTGCTACATAGGAGACTGAGCATCTCACAGTGGTGAATACTGGTGTAAAACTGTGGCCTTCTGGAATGCGATACCGTGTATTTTAGCAGGTTGGTGCCATCTTCAAGTAGATCTGAAGATGAAGTCAGCAGATTCGTTCAAAACATTAATAACTATTTGCCAAACAACATGGCTCCAGAATCCAGAATCTCACAAACTTATGAAAATATGTAGTAAAAGCGTAATTGTGGAACACAAAATTATCAGTACCTTTATGCAGACGCACTTGGCCTGTACCTCAGTCATGTTTACATAAGTTCAATAGCTATTACATCATCGTATAATTATTAACACATCCCCCGATATTATGAGAGCACTTATGAAAATTGTCTAGGTAACAGTTCTCATGAAGAAAATTTCGTAGACTAATTTATAAACAAAATCATTAACGTGTAGATATTCATAAAAACTAATTAATCGCTCTTATGTACATAAAAAATATAAAAATTCTGTAGGAACGTTCAGTTTCAAAATATTTTCATATGTATTTAAGAAAGTATGAAACACATAATTTCAACCATTAGAAATCTAAAAATACGTAAGTAGTGAGTTAAATCAGTAATGCAATCTAGGAAGAACTAAGGATCGATAGAAGCTAATCTGGAAACGGGTTGCACCAGCCTTTCTTGTATTATTCATGATAACACGTAGTGACCGGTTTTGAGATTTTCATAAACAATGGAATTATGTAATATTACTGCAAGACCTGCAGGAAAATAAAGGTAAAACAAACGAAAACAACATCACTATATACATAATAATAAATCGAGATTTTTCAGCTTAAAAAAGTAAAATGCTGTAAAGTTAAAAAGTTAACCTTCCATTAACATTTTATTAGTCAGAAAGGTGCTATTACTTAACCTGATAATATAAAGTCACTCTTCTTCTTTTAAACAGATAATGATAAATTACAATCGCAACATTCTTATGCTCATCAAAATATACACAAAAATATGAAAACAAACTATACTATAAAGCATTATCAATCGAATGACGAACAGCTAACAGGAGCTTATTAGCTTGTCTGCAATTGTAGGCCCATCGTTATTAATGCCAACAAGTCTAAAACAAAAAATGCATTGCTTAATTCGAGAAAAACTCGATTTCTCTCTTCATTTTGTGCTACATTCAGATCTGTCTCCTCTGATCATAGTGGCTTCCCAAATACCACTCGCGCAGAACCGGGTTTCCTTAGATGAGGGATCAGTTCATTGTAAGATCCCTATGACCAAGTCTCTGCTAAGCATAACTACGTTATTTCAGTACGTATCACATCTCTTTCCGTACCTGGACAGGGTTTTGTATTAGAGGGCGACTTATATATTAGATGACGCAATGAAATAACTTCTGCCCCCGTTGTCCCTTTTAAGGTAAGACTAAATTGGAAGTGTTTCATTTCAAGACAGCGGTTCTCCAGTTCAACACCATGAACGTCTTCCTTGAGAAGTTATAGAACTAAAGTACTTTTCAAATAACTTATTTTCTTCTGATATTTCTATGTTACGCATAGGTCTCTCTATTTCTTGACACCCAGTTAACACTCCTGATCCCTGAGCAGTTAGGTAAGCCGCACACCGGCATGCGTCAAGACATGTAACAATCAAGACACGATGTCTGCGACATGACGCAAAGAAAGGAACACAGTTGAAAAGAAAGAGATTATGAAAACCGCCGTACACCGATCTCAGTCATGATGCTGACGTCAGCTTCATGCTGACGAATCACGAATGAAGCAAGATTGCGTCCTTTTTTCCACTGTCTTGATGCTTGTCTTGACGCAGTTGGTGTGCGGTCGCCCTTAAACGTTTATACAGTCTTGTACAAGTTGGATCCTCTTTGAAAGCGATGACAGCTGGCGCAACGACAGAACTCAACATACTAAGAAACAAAAATAACGTTCTATAAAACATTCAAAGGGAACAGCAAATTAAAACGTACTCTTTTGTAACCTAGATTCAAATTACACCAGCATATACACACATATAAAATCTATATACTTTTTTATATGTTTGGTTTTTGTAAACCACCGCAAATCCACTAAATCTCCCGTCTTTCTCTCGGGAAGATCCCGATTCGCGTGTCGGCAGAGGTACCGGCTATCATGTCGGTTCTTAGTTTTACTCAGATATACCCGGTTAAAAGACACGGCCCGTTCCTTGCTAATCCTTTCCCACTCACCATATATATTATCCTATCATTTCACAGGGCGTAAAACTATTATATTCGTAGAGTGTCAATAAATAACCTGTGCCCCAAGGATTTCTTGAGACATAAAATTTGGGAATGAGTACTTTACGTTGTATTATTCAATGTACAGGGGCGGTCATAGTTTTATACTGGAAGCCATTCCGGCCATTCCGCCCGTAGTGCTCCTGCACAAAGGCCAGCACGTTTTTGAAGGGCAGCTGAATGTGATAGTATGCACAGTACGGGAGTGGATCCCAGAACACGAAGAGCGCCTCCCGCTTGTCAAGCACTGTTCCTATAAGGCGTCCCACAGCCTCCACGCTTGGATGCTTCAAGGTGTTCATGACGGCCTCGTGCATCCAGTATCTGCCCGAGTCAGCCACAAGAGGCCCCGAGTTCTGACGGCTGAAATGCTTGCACGGCTTCCACACGATACGTGGGTGTACACTTGTGTAGCAGATATAAGGCATGGACACTCCAACACGGCAGCTCATTGGAATCAACGTTTTATCCGCATCTGAAACCACAAACCGGAAACTCACGTGTCCCGTCACCTGTCGCAGAACCCGGACTTTGCTGAAGAAGTTCTTCAACCAGTAGGAAACCTCTTGATTCTCTACAGGTACCAGCCCTCCACTGTCTTTATTCACGTGACACGTGACATTTGCCACGACCTGAGATTCTTTCACTGTGGTGCAAGTGAGAAAATGTTGGCCCGGCACATCCTGGATTATGACCCATGGTCTCTGCTCGCTTATCTCATGAGTTACCTTGAATTCTTGGCGATGGGCCGGTATGACAACTTTTAGCTTGTCCCTGCATCCCCAAGGGCCGACACTGACCATCACGTGTCTTCCAGTCCGCAGTAGACCGCTGTTATACAACCTCGTAATTTCGTCCTTCGATGAAACAGCATAGTGAACTGGAGTTGGAATACCAGCCCCCTGGCAATGCTGTAGAACCTCCAAAATATCATCCAGCACCCACACTTCTTTTACTCCTGGACAGAAGCAGGAACACCCCAGAAGTTCTAGATGAGGTTTAGCAAGGGCATCGTAGTAAGCAGTGGATGTCGCACTTACGGGAATAAAATACGACGCGTTTTCGCTTTCAACTATGTCACACAATGCTTTCACATACTTTTGAGGATGATGTGGTTCAGGTCGAGGCACTGTGTAGAACTTCTGAACTGCTGTCGAGAACCTTGCAAGCCCGAACAGGCCTTCGATTTCAAAGACCACAACTCGAGCCCCTGCTGTATAGAAATTTCGTGCAAGGTGCAGAGCTTGGATTGTGCTTCCTCCGCTGATGAGAACGGTGCGTTTCTTCCGTCCGCGTTCAGACACTGGAGTATGGAGAAGAGTCAACAGCCATTTGATGATTGTCAGAGGAAGCTGAATGGATTTCCAGAAGATCCACAGCCAAGCCGAAATCCATAGCGTTGGTCCTAACAGAATGAATTGGCTCCAAATGAGGTAGGCTATTGTGGAGATTAAGTTTTGGATGAACCTCAGAACTAACGTCGGGTACCATCCGATGAATCCTGCCAGTCGAGGCTTTTCTTGATGCTGAGCAGCAAGCGGAGAAGTTGGTCTGCTGAAGGTAGGGCTGCTTGCAATGTGATTCAAACGATGTCGCACCGACGATATGGAGATGTAGCCAGATGAAACGGTGTGTTGCAGACCTCTCTTCCGGATAGTGGGAGAAGCAGGTGCTGGCGAACCCGAGTCAGGCGGGGTTGATATTGGCGAGTTAGGCGACGGGGGAGAAGTACTGTGCAGAGAACTGCTGCCACTACCCCCTTCAATATTTCTGGCATATCCATTAGCAGGAGTCATTTCTCCTCCGTGCTGCGGCGGCAATTTCTCACTAGCACACACCGGCATCGCATCACTCATTCACGAAGGCCTCACTCCCTATATTAGATTCCTTCCAATGGAAACTCCGAATCACAACTGAGGACTTGTTCGGTGCTGCCTGGTATCTTATGTAACCTACAGTCATGACGCTGTCTGCTTATCTTATCCGTTTCAGCGCGAGTCCGGCCAGTGGTTTGATGTAGTATTGCGTTCTTTACAAGAACTGCATGAAACTAATGCACAACGGAGAGGTCGTGTTTATCTACCCGCCTATGTGTTATATCTCCGATACTACCAACTGCACTTCGATTAAATCTAGTTTAGAGGGTCGGCACTGAATTTTGTTATTCAAATTTTGTTTTGTTCTGTCCCTCTAAGATCAAACACTTGTTGGATGAATCCCGCCTTCTGGGATGTGGCACCGTGTACATCTTGTCTGAACTGACGTTTCGGAGGAACGTATCGCCTCCATTTTCAGGGTAAGAAATCGAGCGAGGATCCAGCGTGAGCAGGTGGCTGCAGACTGTAGCCACCTGCTCACGGTGAGATCTTCGCTCGATTTCTTACCCTGAAAATGGAGGCGATACGTTCCTCCGAAACGTCAGTTCAGACAAGATGTACACGGTGCCACATCCCAGAAGGCGGGATTCATCNATTATAAATACAAAAAGAAAAAAAGAAAGGCCTAGGCAATGCCCATCCGGCCCTCTGTAGCACATTCTTATAAATATCTTACTCTATTACGGCGGTCTCCCCGCGATTATTAATATATATCTGAACTTAAATCTGAGAGTGCACTGTTATTGCACGATCACTTCTTTTAATTTTCTTACATAACTATTGCATATGAATATAGGAATGTTGTTTATGAAGTGACAGACGCCTTGCAGAAATCTGCCTTAAGAGCTCTATACATGACTTTGGGCATTCTTTTTTCGCTGTTCTCAGATAGAATGTCCATAATTGTTGCCCATTGGTTCTCGTACTGTTTATAATAATAACATGATATAGGAGTATATACGTACATAGACAGGGGGCACGTGGTAGGGTAGTTGGTTGAGGCACTATGCCACAAGCCGGTAGGTCGCGTGTTCGAGACCTGATGAGGTGGATTTTTTCAATTGACGTAATCCTTCCAGCCGCACTATGGCCCTGGGGTGGACTCAGCCTCTAACAGAATTGACTACCAGAAATCTTCCTGGGAGGTAAAGGGCGGCCGGCACGTAAGGCTGACAACCTCACCGCCATCTATGAGCCGATTGTCTAGAAAATGCGGGACTCTCAACGTCTCACAACCTTATGGGCCTCCACAGCCTGTTACAAGGATAGCTTTACCTTACGTACTGTACATAGTCAGATAACACATACACAGTCATAACACCGTCCCCTATTGTGTGTTGTGTGTGTGTGTGTACGTGTGTGTAGATTCACCCGAAAACATGTAGTGCGTATCCAGAACATGGGATTCATTGGACAGACACACATTCAGTAACTCCGGAGATGAAGTACAAGAACGGCCAGACGCCACTTGCCTATGCATTCATTGCGTGCACTTCGTGAAAAGAAAGTACACAACTAAAAATCAATTAAGAATTCAGAATTCATATTAAAAGCCGGCCGTTAAATAAATCCTATATGTTATGTGCGTTATAAACAAGCCAAATGTACAGGACTGAGTAGTCACTCTTTTCTACAATATTTGCAGGAGTAGTGGACACAAATATGTTTTCATCTGATCATGTTCCAACTGTGCAATTTATTTTGCTTACGGCCAATATTATCGGTTAATGCTCCTGCTAAGTTACACTCTCTGCAAGGCCGTCACATTAAATGACAACTTATCAGTATGAATCCTGCTTGTACGGAGAACATGATAACTTAAATTTATTGAGGATTCTAGACGAGTTTGTCAGCTGCTGAGGCCTAAGGTCGAAAGGCAGAATCGCTCTGGACGATGTGGCCCATTTTAAGGTCTTCTTCTGTCATTGCGTATGCTGAACGAGAATAACTCCTAAGGGTACCTGGTCTCATGGAAGAGACTTGGAATAATTCCATAATACGTGTATATATATATATATATAGGTGTTGCAAATATAGTGAACTGATACAGCCTGCCTTCTTTGTTACATATATTTCGAGCCCAATAGACTTATTACTCTGTTGTTACTATTTTTTATTATTATTGTTTTTATCATTATTAATATTACTAATTCTGCTTTATCACTATATTTCTTCAAAGAACTAAGTGTAGATACTTTATAAAGGTAAAGTTGTCCCTGTGCTTAACTAATTAAGCACTATATCATGAAGGCGTATGTGGGAGTGGATATATAGATCCATGTTTTCTTGACCTCGACACTAGCTGGAGGTGAGTGGTCAGCTTCACGCCCTTGTCGCTTTACCCCCGGGGAAGGAATCCCCGGTACCTATTGGATAGGAGATTGGGTGGACCCTAGAGCCGGTCTGGCCTATGTGGAGGAGAGAAAATTCTTGACCCTACCGGGACACGAACTACGACACCTCTGTCTTCCAGCCCGTAGCCAGTCGCTATCCCAGTTCTCTACACTTCATATTTGCCGGATATGATCCAAAGATTTTCACTGCCGCCATGTTTGTAATTACTGACTCACGAAAAACGCCTAATACATGGATCATAGATGTCTCTGTACCGAATTTCGTACGCTAGCTACATTTCACTATACATCGCCATCAAACCTAAACGTAAAGAAATACTTTGCACGATCGCCATGTTACTATTCTATATTCTACAAAAAGATTACCTTAACAAAAGCTATACTTTTCTCATTATCTCTTATCATATATCATTTCAGTGTCCTGCCCCGATAACTACAAAGGGTGGCTCTTCAGCCATGTTGTTACAATTGACGGGAAGGAAGTAAAATGACCGGCGTTAGGGTGTCCTCTAATTCGTAACGCTCATATGAAGTTTTGTGAAAATTTGTTAATTGTTTCCATGGATAAATGCAAAGATATGCAAACAACATCGTGCTCTCATAAACCAACACTCAAAACTTCTAAGAAAGGAGGTTTTACAGCCGTAAATGAAATTCTTATGTGCACTTACCGACGTTTCTCAGTAGGTTCATCTCTTGTACGTAATGCAGCTACCTGTGAAAGTAGAGAGATATTTATTACATGGTGACAGTGAAAGATAAAGACGCAAAAGTATCAGATCTCAAAAAGCAAAATCGAAGACCCCATAATAAACGCAAAAATGTTATAAAAATATGAGAATAGTAACAATCTGAAGCATTCTAGCCGCCCCAAATGTCCTCAATATTAGCAATGCCAGTAGAAACTAAGGTTAAATATATATCCATACTGGTAGAACTTTATCAGTACTTCGGTGGAACCTTCTACCTGCATCATCAGGGTAAATTATCATCAAAATAACTGGGATGAAATTCATGAGAACCACATGGAAAATCCACATAAGGAAATAAGTTGAACCAATCACCGAATTTGCACTGACTGATACTGTGGACTAGACATTACAGACGTAAGATATTTATCGCGTGGACAGAATTAAAGTGCGAGAGGTCCCCCAAATTAATGCTGAACACAGATTGCATCTTGCCTTTCTTATTTAGAACAAATATACAAGTCTATTATTGGTAAGTTAATAATTATAAAGCACACATTCAACTTTATTGTCTTGATTTATTTTGCATAGGTACCTCATAAAAAACTCTGTGATTTTAGTCCACAAGCGAACTATACCGACCGAGTGACCTCCGCTTGTCGGCGAAGTTTCGTGCCAACTTTTGCGGATAGAGGTGTCGCATGGTCAGCGCAACGAAACCCCACGGCCGTTAATTTCGGTTTTCTAGACCGGAGACGCTATTTCCTTGAAATAGTTCCTCAATTATCATCACGAGGCTGAGTCGACCCCGTTCCAGACCCATTACTTCTCAGAGATATTGGGTTTTCGGACTTTATCCATCGTCCTGGTTTTAAAATAACTAAGAAAAACACAACATTTCGGAACCTGGATCTGTTTCCGTCCTCAGGTGAGGGAAAACACCTATTCTGTTGGGTCCCTTAGAAAGAGCTAGCCTCAATCACTGGACCCAACAGAAGAGGGGTTTTCCCTCATGTGAGGACGGAAACAGACCCAGTTTCCGAAACGTCGTGTTGTTCTTAGTTATCTTAAAACCAGAACGATGGATAAAGTCCGAAAACCCAATATCTCTGTGTGTTATACACCATCGTCAGAATCCTATAGTAACTACCATTACTTCTCATAAAAAATCTTGTAACGCCGGGAATCGAACCCAGACCTCTGGATATGTAGCCAGGAACGCTGACCCTAGACCATAGAGGCGGTCGTATGTACCTCATAAGATGAAATATGGACCACGTAGGAAAAGAAACCAGCAATGGTCCTTGAATAGACTCACAAACAGCCCAAAACATTGACCGATTCGTTATGGTGATGACTGAGGATGGTTATGTTGGTGATGATGAAGAAGAAGAAGAAGATGATGATGATGATGAGGAGGAGGAGGAGGGGGAGAAAGGAGAAGACTTCAAGAATACTGTCGACCACTCATTTGATCAAATGGAGATAATTTACAGTAACACACGTGGTTTCAGCTTTCCTCCTTTTCTTAAAAGTAATGTCAGTTACGTTAAAAGTACTTCTCTGCGTATTTGTTCTTATGTGAACTTTAAAGTGAACAGATCATTAGCAGTAAGAATTAATCTGTGTAAAATAGTGTAACATTTTGACGCATGACGTTTATGTCAGTAGTATCTAAAAATTCAGTTTCTACATCGCGAAAAACAAAATGTATCTTCATTACAGAGAAAAACTGGTTAATATCGTGGAGAAAAGTAATCAGAATAAATCCATATACAAAACATGTGATTCAGATGCTGAGTTTATAAATGTTAAAGCAGATAATGCATATAATTACCAATGTCCTTTAAAGGGTTAAATGAATAGGTTAACATAGACAGCTTAAATGAACTTCGTTTTGGTATTGTGTTCTTAATTTTCTTCGTTTCCATAAAGAGCTCAAAAATTAACATTAATAAATATTATAGCGATGTTCATAATGATAATAAAGGTTCTGATGTGGAGAATAAATTTTCATTTTGGAAGCGGGATTTGACATATATCCTGTTAATGATGATGGTGATGAAGGGGTAGAGTAAGTATAGAAGTAAATATGACTTAAAGCGGCCTCCGTAGTCTAGAGGTAACGTTCCCACCTCATGACTCGTAGTACGCGGGTTCAAATACCCGGCGGAGGTCATCGAATTTTTAAAGACGGAAAAATTCAGGGAACAAGTCCTCCGGGAGGGACTTTAAGCCGTGGGTCCCGTGTCGTAGCTTTACGGCACGTAAAAGAACCTCATATCCCCAAAGGAGGTCACTGAGCCAAATTACGGACGTTTCCCGCCCAACAGCAGCCTGTAATACCTCTGGTAGATGGGGGAAGCATTATAGATACCTCTCAGCTAGTAGAGCCGGTCTCGCTTGCTGGGCGGGACTGATGGTAAGCACCAGTACCGGTAGGATATAGAGACTGGTAGAAATCACAAAGATGGACCAATACAGGTCTAAGTGCATGGGGAAACCCACCCTCTCCAATAACTAACTAACTAAAATATGACTTAATGTTTAAGAATGTCCGAACTAATGTATTTACTCACAAAAATTTTTGTAAAATTATTTCAGTCGTTAACTTAAGATTAACACAGTTAGGAGGTTATGAGTTCAACCCTTTCCTACCCACCTCAATATGCCTGGAACGAGATGTCAAGCGTCATCTTTCTGAAAAAAAAATGTAATTATAACAGATATGTTTCGTGGGTAAAGGACGAATATTTGTGGAATGGCGTAATGAATTTCCAAATTATGAAATAATATTTTTTTGGTTGATTTTCAAAATATTCCCCAGAATAAAAATCCAATGAAATATAAGAAAAAGTCAGCCGACATGTGACCCAAAATATTTTATCCAAATTGCATGGTTTGATGAATTCTACATTCCCACCACTTCATGTGGCGGCAGCTGTAGATGGTGAAGGTGGACATACTTTACTTATTGGATAACACGTATGGCTATACTTAAGTATAGGTTTTGTAATAGATTTATTTAGAATCATTTTAATCAATGTCGTAGGTGTTCTGAAAAGCAAGTAGTGTGTCAAGGGGTTAAATATATTATTTATGTGAAACTATTTCATCATGACAAACAGTGTTATCGGGTCGAGTTCTGAAGGACAGTGCAAGAAGCAACAACCTCTCAATGTTATGTATAAGTCATCTTATTTACAACAACGCACATCAACAACTCACTTCACGTCAAAGCTTAATTTACTGTTGAGAGAAAAAAAGACAGATATAAATAGAGTTGCCAGATTTTAGATATCTAAATAAGGCACATTCTGTTCGAAAGGGAAATGGGTCTGATTAACCCTTCTGGGTGCATTTGTATATATTATTAAAATGCATGTAATGATCGCATAATGGGGTGGTCGTGTCTAGCCATCTACTTATACGTATCTCCGTCTCTAAGTTCATGTGCATTCTCTCCAAAAATACAGATCAGTTTTCGGCCATATTCGGCATTCACGTCAACACTAAAATTTTCGGACCGAAATGAATTTTCGTTCGTACTGGTCCCGCATTACCTCTACTTTGCGTAAAACAGAAAGGGGCACGCGGTAGCGTAGTTGGTTGGGGCACTATGCTACAATCCGCAAGGTCGCGGGTGCAAGTCCTGGTGAGGTGGATTTTTTCAATTGACCTAATCCTTCCAGCCGCACTATGGCCCTCGCGTCGACTCAGCCTCTAACAGAAATGAATACCAGAAATCTTCCTGGGGAGTAAAGAGCGGCCGGTGTGTAAGGCTGACAACTTTACCGCCATCTGAGAACCGATTGTCTAGATAATGTGGGAGCCTCGACGTCTCACAAAGCTATGAGCGTCCATGGCCTGTTACAGGGATGGCTTTAACTTTTTTTTTTTTACCTACGACTCGCAGGGATATGGTGGAGGTACTCGAACCAAACTCCAAACGGAATGAATTCCATGGCGGTTGTCTATGTTGAACGCCTATATAATACGTGGGTTCGGACCGACGACAGAACACTAAGTGTAACACCCAAAAGATTTTTGTTCTCTCTTAAACATTTATGCTAACAAAACAATAGTCTTATAATATTACTCTAGGTTGGTTTTGTAAGATTTGAGGTTTTCATGGCGTTGACTATGAAGAAAGCAGTCTTCTGGGATGTGGCACCGTGTAGATGTGGTGTTAACCAACGTT
>NW_019724590.1:79716-92893 GCF_002891405.2 Cryptotermes secundus | reverse complement strand
TGTGGTTTATTTGTGTGAGGTGCCGATAATTGAATATAATAATAATAATAATAATAATAATAATAATAATAATAATATACCCTTAAAACACTAATTTTCAAACCATGTTCAATGGTTCATATAGAGTAAACAGCCCATTGAAAACAAGGAATTTCAAACTTCTTAAAATTTAGGATATTATTTATTTTAAAATTTCGTGCCTGTGTTATAGCACATTGTTACCAAGAACATTTCAATTAAAATTTACTGAATACGTTCTTGCACTACTGTTACTGTTAACATTAACAGACCCTCAAGCATCAGAAAGAAGATACGTATATACTCAAGATTTTAGTTCTGTTAATGGAAGTACGTCAATAAGGAGCAATGAACTGCTTTGTGGCTACTAAATTTTCAACACATCGGCCTAATTGAGGAAGACGTCGAGCCGAGTTAGGTAGGCCGCACACCGGCATGCGTCAAGGCATGTAACAGTCAAGACACGATGTCTGCGACATAACGCAAAGAAAGGAGCACAGTTGAAACGAATAAGATTATGAAAACCGCCGCACACCGGTCTGATTCATGATGTTGACGTCAGCTTCATGTTGACGAATCATGAAGGAAGCAAGACTGCGTCTTTTGTCTCATGTCTTGATACTTGTCTTGACGCAGTTGGTGTGCGGCCGCCCTAAGCATGGCAGGCCACGTGCGAGCTGTGTGAAGATGCTGGAAATCATCATCCTAGCGTTCAAGCCATGCATCGCGAGGCAGTGGGAATGGTTCTGGAACTGTGAATTCCTTCACGATTCTCTGCTTCAGAATATAGAAATCAGGTAAATCAGCTATCGAACATTCACTTTATTCAGATTACAAATCTTTACCTTAAATTACGGTACTTAAAAGTTTTTACCACAAACAAACACTTTGCAGTATCGCCACTAAACAAACACAAAAGCCAGCAAAGGGAAGGAGAGGACCAAACAGGCATCCACAACTTCCCCCTCCCAGGGATTTGGAAAAAAATGAAAACTGAAAGGGGAATGAAATGCACCAATATCTATACTCTAACTTGAAAGTATCAAACAAATATTCTTCTATCCAGATTACAAAGATTACAAAAGCGTATATTTCTTCAACAGAATCGGCTGAAATGTAAATCTGTAAGAAAATTCTCCGGCTGCCTCCCTAAGAATAAATGTTACTTCCGTATCTTTGGGAAATTGTTTCAAGCAGTACATTTCTATAATAATACATTTGTATGAGCCGGGGTAGCTCAGTCGGAAAAGTGACAGACTACGGGCTGGACGGCCGGGGTTCGATTTCCAGGAGTGACAGGGATTATTCTCTTCTCCACAGAGCCCAGGCCGGCTCTGTGGCCCACCTAGCAACATATACATTGGGTACCGCAGTCTCATTCCCCGGAGACAATACGACCGGGGCGTGAAGCTGATCAATCGTCTCCATCTAGTGCCGAGGTCAAGAATGATGGAGTTATACTTCCACTCCCGGAGACGTCTTCATGGCGCGGTGCTTAATTACTTAAGCACAGGGGAAAATTCACTTTTTTTTCCCCTTGGCACTACAGCCCCAGTGGGCCTAGGCCTACCTTCATGAACAAATTTACATTTACCATTACCTAATTATACACGTGCGGTTTATAAAATGGGTAGCATTTCCTACGATAGTGGGGAGAAAGTAGAGGTTGTGAATATGCAAACTATAACGATGGTATCATTTAATTCTATGCTAAATAATGTTTGCAGATGACTTAAAATTAGGTAACCTTTCAACTAACCAATCCGCTAAAAAAAATATTGTGAATTACGATGGGCATTACATTACAAATATACTGTGACCATTATGGCAACGTGAACGGGCCGGTTCGCCTACAGTGAATAGGGTAAATAGTTTCTAATTGAGGGAGGTGTGGGACGTGTTTTACGCGTCTGTACGTGTGGTATGCTACGAGAACTTTGTGGGCATCCCTGAATCCACACAGTCGCCTTTGTTCAACTTAGGCAGGAGGAGGGGAAAAAAAAAAGACCTTCAGATAGCTAACTTCCCGACTGAGCAATTGAAGCCGAACTTATAGGCCAAGAGAAAGCCTTTTTTTTTTTGGTGGAGGAATGTAACAGGATTATGTGAAGGACCGCATTCATTATTATCTGATAAAAGTCTTACGGACAACCCATCGAGTTGGTACGTCTTATTGTTCTGTATGCTGTATTCCGTTGCATCAACAGTAAGAAGTCTTTATCTGTATTGCCACTAAGTATGAAAATCAGTGACAGACATAACCTCACATGAAGTAAGATACATGCGACTAACCTGNGTATTGCCACTAAGTATGAAAATCAGTGACAGACATAACCTCACATACATGCGACTAACCTATCACGGATTCTGTTGCCGCTTTTTCGTTTAAACTCTGTCATGTCTTATATTTCCGACAAAGTGTACACATATTGTAGTATTATTCAAGATTAAAAACTGTCATTTTCAATCAGCGCTACACTGAAGAGTACTGCCTGAAATGTACCGCTTCGTAGTCCGGTAGAAATTCACCGACTTGGAGCAACAACCACGACCACCACGACAACCACTATGTTCAGGGTTGAAGAGTAAGCGAAGCAATATTCAAGTTGGTTATTTAATCACACTGACAGTATCTGTCAATATCAAGACGATAGAGACGGTCGAGACCAATAGAGACTATATAATCACGGTAAGTAGGAAGCAAGCAGGTATTTTCCTGACCGACTGTTCAGCCTTGGAAATGGAGAATTTGTGTTTGTAATGTCAGTGCACACTCATTCATTCATTCATTCATTTACATTCCATGGATCCTTACATGGCTGGGAAGACTAGCTGATATGGAAATAGTCAATGAAAATAAAGTCACATGAAGTACATAAATACAAATTAATTATACTTAATTTATTACAATTACACATGTTATCTGAGTCAAATCACAATGAGCACATCATTAAACAGTTATAAAATATATATGTAAAAGCATGCAACATACAAATATCAAATAAGACTACAATAATAAAAAATATACAACTACCCATCCAGTGTATAATAGACCAAGAAGTTAATAAAAGTAGAAATCTTTTTAAAGCAAATCTAAATTGTTTTATGTCATGAGCTAAGTTCTTTATGCTAGAAGGAAGACTATTGAAAACCTTGATTCTGAAATAGTATGTTCTTTTTTTAAATGCTGTTAAATTACATATTGGATAATGGAAATTATTATTGTGTCTTGTATTAATGCTGTGAATCTCAGAGTTAGATTCAAATTGTACTTTGTTTTTAACCATAAATAACAAGAGAGAAAATATGTACTGTGATTGGAGGGGCAAAATTTTCAGTTTCTTGAAGAATTCCCTGCAAGAGTCTACTTATAGAATTAGTAATAAATCTAATTACCCTTTCCTGTAGCCTAAAAATATGAACACTATGGGGAGAATCACCCCAAAAAATTGTACCATAAGTCATAACAAAATGAAAATATGAGAAATAAATCATTCTTATTGTTTCCTGTGACATAAAAGGTTTAACAGCCGTGATTGCATAACACTACATGGTGTTAATCATATAGTTTTCATAGTCACTGCTGTGAGAACCACAACTTTCACAATACTATGTTTACTTTATGCCACCTTATGCAGCCCGTCAATAACGTTTTTTCAGTTTAGTTTTTAAGCATACTTCTAAGAAGTCTGTAGGTATGTAAATATCCCAGTAGGCTACACATGCCTATTTTAGACATTCTCATTTCAATCTGACTTGCTCAGTGTCTTTCTTTTGCAAATTATACATTTCTGTAACATTTTTATATGTGAAGATGTAGAAATAGAGCAAATTGGAGATATTGGAAGTTTACAGGAAATGTTATGCAGGAGTAAAGTAAAAGTAAAGCTATCCCTGTAACAGGCCGTGAAGGCCCATAGGGTTGTGAGATGTTAAGGGTCCCACATTACCTTGACAATTGGCTCAAAGATGGCGGTAAGGTTGTCAGCCTTACGCACCGGCCGCGCTTCACTCCCCAGGAAAATTATTTCTAATTCATTCCTGGTACTCATTTCTGTTAGAGGCTGAGTAAATCCCAGGGCCTAGTGCGGCCAGAAGGATTAGGTCAACTGAAAAAAATCCAGTGACCTCATTGGGACTTGAACCCGCGACCTTCCAGCTTGTAGCATAGTACCTTAACCACTACACTACCATGTACCTGTAGTTTATTTATTTATTTATTTATTTATTTATTTATTTATTTGTAATTACATTTCATAGATCCAGTTGTTATCCAGTAGGGCTGGATATAAAATTTGTCACATACAAAGTCTTACATAAAAGATCACATGCCATAAATATAAATATACAGTATTAAATATAACATATAAAATTTAAGATATAACTTATTAAAATATGTATAAGGTAAATAGAGCCTCATGCAAAGAGCACAAGTTGTCAGTCCAACTTTCCCATTTAGAAAAATACATATATGTTAAGTCCATTCTCAGTCTTAACTGACTAGAATTGTGAAGTGTTAAATTAATCAGTACTGCCACTATTAAATCCAACCAAAGGGAGTAACTTACAAATATATTTACTCATACTATTTATTTACCATCTATTTTTGTAACTCCTGTGTGCTCTATAAATTCAGCAGATATCTTAGTAAAGCCTTCCTAATTTGATTTTGGTCTGTTCTCAAAATTATGATACTGTTAGGTAATACATTAAATAGCTTGATATCTGAGTAATATACACCTCTCTGATAAGATGATAAACGAGAATCAGGTACATGAAGATGATCATTATTCCTAGTGCCAATCATATATATAGAGTTATTTTTCAAAAACTTATCATAGTTGTTCACAACATATGTCATAAGTGAAAGCAAATATACACAGGGAATTGGCAATATTTCAAGCATCTTAAACAGGTCACGACAAGTGTGGGTTGGTCCCGCTCCCATCATTATTCTTATTGTTTTCTTTTGCATAAGAAAAACTTAAGACAATCAGGAGTATTACCCCAGTATGTTATTCCATATTTCACTAAAGAGGGATAATATGCATACTAAACAGATTTTAAGTTTTTTGTGCTTAGTACGTCGGATAATTTTCGCATTAAAAATCCAACTGTGCTCAACTTGTGGAGTAACTGGTCTATATGTGCTTTGCAAGTCAGATGATTATCAAGCTGCAAACCTAAAAAAGTTGTCGATTCAGCTGTTTTCAACATTGTAATAAGAAGCAAAGTATTTAGCTGATAATCAGTAGCTACTGTTGGCATAAATTTTATCATTTTAGTTTTTTTCAAGATCTAATGCAAGAAGGTTGGCCTGAAACCACCTACTCATGTGACTACAAACAATATCCAGTTTTATTTTTAGATTGTTGAAATCTTTGGATGTACAAAGGATGCTTGGGTCATCTGCAAACATGATGACTTCTGAAGTTTTACTTATTTCGAGGGGAAAATCGTTGATGTAAATATTAAATAGCAGAGGTCCTAGTACCGAGCCCTGAGGCACTCCAAAATGGACTAGGTCCCAGTCGGAGTAATATTTGTTATTGGTATACTTTGGTTCAACCCTTTGTTTCCTATATTGAAAGTATATGTTAAACCATTGCAAGAAGGAGTCCTCAACTCCATAATATTGGTGTTTCATCAACAGGAGTTCATGATAAACACAGTTGAATGCCTTGGCTATGTTGCAGAATATGCGAACTGCATATTCTTTTCTGTTCCAAGCAGTAAGTGTTTTATTAGTTAATTTATAAATAGCATCTTCAGTAGACAGTCCTTTTGGGAATCCAAACTGCTGGGGGACTAATATTTTGTGTGCTGTAATATTGTGACTTGTTGCACTATGGAGGACGCCCTTCCCTCCCTGCTAGCCATGACGTGCCGAGTGGAGCCGAAGTGAGCCGAGTCCAAGCACGCTGGTCACTAAGCAAAGCCAGTCAACACCCTGTCTCTCCCCGCGGTGATGTAACACAGGATGCCGCAGTTGCTACATAGCCGTAAACAACTCCCAATAGCATTGCTAGGCTATCGGCAAACACGGCGACTAGGCAACAAGGAAGCGAGGCGTTTCCCATTGTCCGGCTGAGGGTTTATTAGAGAACTACACTGCCTACGAAGTCAGTTAAAGTGTAGCAGCTGCCGAAGACAGTTGGAGTATAGCAGCAGTCATGGAAAGAAGATCTGAACTCGTGGTTAGAAGATTTGATGCGATAATTTGTGATACTGCCAATGGCAGTAATTGTGAGATTGTAAATCGTGTGGTTATAAGAGCGAGTGTGAAATAAAATTCGCTATATCCATAATGGCGTGAAGTTATTTGTCGTGTTATACACCCAACACGTTACAATTTGGTGTCAGAAGTGGTTACGAACTTACACACGTGACCATCAGAAGTGCGTTACGAACGTAAACACGCAACGAGTAGAATGAATTATTGTGCGCCTAGTGCTGCCCTACAAACTAAAAAATGGAGCATGTCTTAGAGCTCTTGAAGTCCATGCAAGACGAAATTTGAACCAACCAGGCGACGGCAGAGGTCACAAGGAAGAAAGACAAAGACAATATGCTGAAAGAGATGAAGGCCATGCAAGAAAATAGGAAGACAGACAAAGAGGATTTCCTGGCGAAATTAGAATTCAATCAAGAGAAAGCAAATATCATGCTGGCAAAATTAGATGGCGATAGGAAGGCCGAGAAGGAAGAAATGGAGGCAAATAGGAAGAAAGACAAAGAGGAAATGCTGGCAAGAATGGATGCCAACATGAAAACCCATCAAGAAGAGATGAAGGCCGATAGGAAGGCCGAGAAGGACGAAATGGAGGCAAACAGAAAAAAAGACAGAAGATTTCCTGGCAAAATTAGACGCCAACCAAGAAAAAGCGGAGATCAGCCACAAGGAACTCCTAGCCAGATTGAAGGATGACAAACAGGCCAATATGAAAGCATGGTGAGAATAAATGGCCGCCATGAAAGACAAAAGGGTAAATGCCAACCACAAAGAGACAATGACCTGCCAAGAGATGGAGGTATGTCCAGAAGAAGAAGAGCCGGCCTCAGTGGGCCTGAAACCTGAGGCAACCGACCACCGAGAGGTACCCGTAAAAGACGCCGAAGTAATGCCGGTCGGAGAACCGAAGAAGAAAAGGTGTAGGGACCGAAAGAAGCGGAATATGAAGAATTTGACACGGGAAAACTGTGGACCCCGGATGAAGTTGGCCGCCCCCTGCAGGAAGGTGTCCCGCTGTGCAACAGTGGTATGGCTCAGGAGGAATATCTTCAGGAAATCTTGGACCCGAGGAGATTATGTATCCCGGATGAAGTTCGCTGCCACCTGCAGGAAGGTATCCCGTCGCGCAGCAGTGGCTCGACGTTGGAGAAATGTCTTCAAGCAGGAAACAACCCAGGGAAACTTCGGATGCCGGAAAAAGGAATTGGCCGTCGACAATTGTCTACACTGTCTCTGCAAGCATCCTCATGATGAGTCTCAACCATTGCGAGCTGCCCGTGGCAGCGTAGAGAAAACAGCAGTGGGCACTGTTGCGCCACGGTCTTGTACCAGCAAGTGGCGGGAAGACCAGGCGGAACGACGACGTCAGCAAGTGCAGGCCACATTGTTACGTCGACAAAGAAAATTTCTGAAGAAAGTAATGATCAAGAATTGGACCTTGTGGAGGGGTCGACCCTCTCCAAAACGAAAAAAATTGAATAGCACACAGGAGGAGCCGGTAACATAGCAGTACCGGCCTCCCGAGCAAGAGTGAATGTGTGACGAATGAATGTGATACAACCGGATCTTCTGGCAAGCTAGCAGGAAACTGCTCGAGATGAGCTGGTCTTAAGAGGGGAGCGGTTGTAACGGCCAGAGAACAGTCACTGCAAGGAGTAGCCGAAACATCAGGAGACAACCAAGCACATCCTTGGAAGAAAAGGAACGGGGGTGCACCATTAGGCTATTCGGGACGAACAGCCTTAAGGAGGGAGCAGTGTGACGTGTTGCGCTATGGAGGATGCCCCTCCCTCCCCGCTGGCTGTGCTGTCACCGTTGCAGGTTGCTGGGCTTTTGTCGTTGCCGATCGCTGGGCTGTCGCCCTCGCCAGAGGCTGTGCTCTCACCCTCGCCGGTGGCTGTGCTGTCACCATTGCAAGTCGCTGTGCTGCCTCTGTCGCAAGTCGCTGTGCTGTCTCTGTCACAAGTCGCTGTGCTGTTGCCCTTGCCGGCAGCTAGCCTGTCGCACTCACCGGTGGCTGTGCTGCCTCCGTCGCAAGTCGCTGTGCTGTCGCCCTTGCTGGCAGCTAGCCTGTCGCACTTGTCAGTGGCTCTGCTGTCGCCCTTGCCGGCGGCTACCCTGTCGCACTCGCCGGTGGCTGTGCTGTCTCCGTCACAAGTGGCTGTGCTGTCAGGGTCTCGTGTGGTGTTCTGAGGCACAGCTCTTAGACGTTTCGTCAGTTCCTCCAATCTCCTCTGTCCTCTGTTCGTCTCTTTCATTGTCTTCCTCATCTTGTTCTTCTCACATGGAGCGTCTTGCCTTCTGAGAGGCTCGAATTTCTCATGAAGTTGTTCCCTTCGCTCCTGCTTTGCACTTGTGTTCAAGGGCCATGCTTCTGTTGCTGACGGATCCATTTCTTTGAGTTCAGGAGCCTGTAAACTCAGTGTCTGTGCGTTTTCGTCTCCTTCAGACACTGAGTTTTCTGCTCCCCCCTGGTTTTCCGCTGCACTCTTCAGGCCCAGCTCCACAGCGTCCGCACTGTTCAGCATTGAGCACTGTGCTTCTCGCTCATGCAGAGTGTAATATGCATGGTCGCCCGTGCTACATGTCACTGTGTGGCTGCCTTCGTTCCTGTAACTGACGCTGTTCCCTTCGCCGGTCTCTGTGCTGTCACTGTCGTTCACTGGGCTGTCGCCCTTGCTGCTGTCTGTGCTGTCACCATCGACAGTTGCTGGGCTGTTGTTGTCGCCGGTTGCTCGGCTATTATCGTTGATGGTCCCTGAGCTGTGTCCCTCCCCCACAATATGATCATTGAGTCTTCTGTAAATTACCATTTAAAATACTTTAGCAAACCCAGTTATGACTGATATTGGTCTATAATTATGTATAATAATTTTGTCTCCTTTTTTATATATTGGATTAATCACTGCATATTTGAGTCTTTCAGGATATATGCCCATTGTTATTGAGTTATTAATTATATAAGCTAAGGGTTTACTTATTTGTTGTCTACACAGTTTTATTAATTTGCTAGTTATACCATCATATCCTTTGGATTTGAGCTTACTGATCACACTAATTATCTCATCTTCAGTGACGAAATTAAAGTTCATAGCAAGGAAACCATTTGGACAATAAGTATACAAATATTCATTGCTGCATGTGAGTTAGTTTTCTTTATATTGAGATTTTCTGTTGTTGATGAAAAATATTTATTGAAACTATGGGCTGCTCCATCAGTATTTACTTTTACAGTATTGAGTTGATATGATTTAGGTAAAGTATATTTGCTGTTTTTATTCTTCCGTCCCGTTTCCCTATTAATAATGCGTCATGTTGTTTTTAACCTATCCCCAGCTGATACAATTAGTCAATTATAACGTAATCTATTCACTTCTCTTATTACTCTTCTTAGTATCCTACAATAGGTTTTATAATAAGATTTCAGTAGATTATCATTATTTTTACTAAGAGTATACAGAAATTTACGTCTACAGGAGGTGTGTATTCCCACTGTTATCCATCCATTATCATTTTCTTTCTTAATTACATTTTGCTGGAGAAAACATGATTCATAAATAAGCAAATACTTATTTAGAAAAGAATTATATGCTTCATTAACTTCACTTGATTGATAAATATTGTGACACATTTGCGCTATGCATGACACCCCCTCCCCCGTCAGCAGTGACGTGGCACCTTCGGAGCGTTGCCATTGCCAAGGTGATAGGCCAGTCATCACCCCGCCTCCCTCCAGCGGTGACATAACACGGGATGCTGCCATTGCTACTCAGCAGTAAACAACTCCCGACAGTGTTGCTAGGCTATCAGCAAACACGGCGCCATACAACAGTGGTGCCTATTACATAACTGTTTTCTGTGTTGTCCGTAACGGGGCTAAATAAGGAACAGCGAAGACTATTCAAGAGTTAGTTAAAAGTTGGCCAGGGAAGAGTGTGCAGTCTAGGATTTGTAATACTGCAGATAGCAGTAGTTGTGAGATTGTAAACTTTGTGATTGTATGAGCGAGTGTGGAATAAAATTCTCTATATCCAATAAGGCGTGAAGTTATTTGTTTCGTTATATACCCAACACGTGACAATATTTTCCCAACTTTCATTTCCTATTTTATCTTGAAATTATGCTATAGAATCTTTGTTTACAATTCTAATCGTATTTCCAAGAACCTCATGCATGAGCAGACTGCTAATATTCTTCAGTATAAGACATTGTGCATAGTGATCTGACAAACCACTGGCATTCAAGACAACATCATACAAATTTCTCCTTGTATTATCAATAAAAATATCTATTAGAGAGCTACTGCTCTCAGTTATTCTTTTTGGTAACTGCACAGAGTTAAAAACGTTAAAAGATTATAACAGCAACAGCAACTTTGTCTTACGCACTGCATCATTTATAAAATTTACATTAATATTTTCAATTCGGTTTTTATTCTGTGTAGGAATTTTAGTACTTTTTCAGGCTTGTTTATAAAGTAATTAAAATTTCCACTAGGTGATCTATATACACATATCACTAGTAAGTTTTGTTTCACTATCATGATCTTAAGGACACATATTTCCAAATTTTCTTCGTCACAAAACTGGGCCAGATCTATAACAACAAATTTGATAGACTGTCAAATATATATACAAACCCCTCCGGCGTGATGAAATTTATGAGCATAACTTGCTCCTAGTAGGTAGTTCTACATATTGCTATACAATAATTTGAGGTCCGTCATACAATGTTCAGAGAGACATATTATGTGAGGGCTTAAGTTTGTCACTAATGAACAATTCAGTTCATCAATTTAGTTTGCAAGACCTCTGATATTTTGGTGAATAATAACAAAGTGGTCTTTGGCTTGCTTACGTATATTTAATAGTGACTTGCTTGGTTCAGATTCTATACCCATAAAAAGTCATTATTTCTTACTAGTGGTCTCCTTTTCCTCCTATTACAATGATGAACTTCTTGGCTAGGCGATACACCTTGGTTTTCCTTATATGTATTAGTTTCACTGTTCCTTCTCTCTTTTTCATCCTGGTTGGGTGAACCATTCCTTGGGGCTGCTTTGGTTAAAAGCTCTGATCCTGTTGGTTTTGCTTGCTCAGTTAGAGCAGTTCCCACATCAGGGGGATAACTTAAGTTTTTAACTGTGATTCAACTTTTCCTTCTATAACAGAAGATATTTTCTCTGCCATTGCCATTTTACCTTTTTTTATTATAATGAAGTCCATGGCTAGTATAGTGTCCTCTTCCCATGTCAGCTTTAACTAAGCTTACTTTATTTAGATTATTTACCACTTTAATTAATCTTCTGTTAAATCTCTCTATTTCCTCATTAACACAAGAGCTAAAATTTAAGTCAAATCTATGGGGTACTGTAATTACTATGCTATTGGTAGAGACAATATTATTTGAATTCTGATATATGCTTTGCTGATGTAACAGGGAAGTATTTTCAGAAGAATGAGTAGTATGCATATGGTGTGGGTGTGTACTCAGTTTATCATTTGTATGTATATGTAAAAAAAATCATTGTGTATGGAATATATGAAAATTGATGTAAATTTGAAAAGTCCCTTGCTCTGCTGTTACTGGTCTGTTGCAAATGAGTTCAGTGATAGCTCATGAGAGGCTCCAGTGGGAAGATCTTGTGAACATGGCATTGAATTTTCAGGTTTCAGGAAAGTCAGAGAATTTCTTGACTAGATGAGAGATTATTAATTTCTCAAGAAAGATGCTTCTCCATATAGTTAGGTAGGGAGCTATTTTACATTCATCCCAGAACTTGTGCTCTATATATTTTCTTGGTTTTTCTCTACTTGTTTCAGATACAGAATTATATAATGGAAACACTACACCCAGTAGCAGCACTCAGTGTTCTGAAGCCAGCTTATTATGCTGTTATTGAGGAACCATCAAAAAATCACATTTTAAAGCTGACGGAATTACTTCATAATGTTTCTCCTTCGGCACTTCAAGTACAGCGGGATTTAATTCTTTATCCACTGGAACTACATTTACAGAACTATCAGCTTGGGTAATTAGATTTTAGTCCTAAATTTCAGATGCTGTACCTCATTGTCCCTTACTGAGAATGTCTCCCTAAGCAATGGCACTTCTGACATTTACTCAGGGGGTTCATAATTTGAATCTGTTTTGAACAATGACTATTCTGACCAAAGATTTTTTTTTATAGTTTTCCTTAGTCCTTCCAGGCAAATTCCAGAATAATTTCTCATTTAACCCATGACTGCTTCCTTCCGCATCCTTTCCAGTTCATTTTTCACCAATTATCATACCATTTGACATTGCATAATGTGAGACAGCATTGCTGCATAAGCCACAAGCAATACCATAATCTCAGGTTTTATATTAATTGACTACTCTAAGAAGAAATTGACAGGAATGGGAAAATATTTTACTTGAGGACCAGATTTGGTTGTTTTGAAATGACAGCAGCTCTCTCAAGAAAAGTCCTGTATTTCAGACCCTGTTAAATAGCTAGCAGTTATTTATACTGAATGATACATATTTTATATGTATACTGAAAAATATAAAAATAACATCTTACAAAAATAGTTTAGACAATACTGTAAGTTGAGAATGGTGTTTGTAAGATGCTCTGGAGTAAATTTGTAAAATTTTAAATGGATTCTAAAGGGTTCTGACGATAGTGGATGACATACAGAATTACTGGACTTTTTCCATCGTCCGGAATTTTAGGTACTAGAGGACATGACGTTTTGGAAACTGGATCTGTTTCCGTCTTCAGGTGAGAAAGGAAGACACCTACTCAGTTGGGCCCCTTAGGAAGAGGTAATCTCAATCACTGGATGGTGGTAATAGGTAATAGAGGACACGACATTTTGGAAACTGGATCCGTTTCCGTCTAGAGGTGAGAAAGGAATCACTGGATGGTGATTGCGATTAGCT
>NW_019724590.1:76749-77294 GCF_002891405.2 Cryptotermes secundus | reverse complement strand
CATTAAACATTTTCTCAATGGCTGTGTAATTTTCACAATAATATGCCACAGCATCCAACCATGTACCCCACCGTGTGACGACAGGCTGTGGAGGAAGTGGCAGTAGAGGAGCTTCTTGTTTAAATTTCTGCACTCGAAGAGGGGCCTTGATGAATATTTTCTTTCCGTTTGAAACTAGCCTATCTACATCAGGAAAATGTCCTCGAACTTCTTCAGCCACTCTATGCAATGCATGAGTGAGGCAAGTAATATGAACCATTTTCGGGTAGAGAATTCGAAGTCCTTTGGCAGCCTTCTTCATGTATGGAGCGGAACTTTCACGCCACACAACTTACAATAAAATATCTTGCCATCGGTACTAAACACTTTTTCACCAAACTCCTGTACAAAACTACGCAACTTTGCACTCCTTGAACTACATGTACTCACTTTAGGCATTGTAAAGTCAAACTGAAGTCTTATAACGCCCTCCACATATATAAATAGAATACTTCTAAGCCCTCCAAGAAAGAATGGGATGTATATACCTTATAGTAAGACGGAGT